>NC_081405.1:420496197-420796197 GCF_030272615.1 Cryptomeria japonica | reverse complement strand
TATCTCTGGAAAAATTAAAAGTAATTGCTATGTGTAGTTACCTCTTAGTTAAGTTTTCTAATTGCAAGAGAAAGGATGATATTTCTTGAGCCTTGTGTGAGTTTCATAACGTTTTTGTGCTTTAGATTGTGAAAAGGATTGATTTAGGAGTTAATTTTTGGTTAATGATAGAAAATTGTATGGTTGCATTAAAGGGTGCTCCAGGTGCTTGGTAGGAGTAATATAATCAAATTTCATCTTAAGTAAGGTGCCTTAAATGCGTATGGTTGATTTTGTGCAAATTGCTCGATGTGAAAGGAAAACCAAAAGAGGACATACTGTAGTAGCTTCAAGAGTAAATTGATATGCTTCTCAAAAGATTGTTTTATGTGCTTATTCAATTAGTGTGATTAGGACCTATTAAATGACGCACCATTTAACTTGCTCTGGATTTAGAAAATTGCCTTATTATGTTTCAAAAGGAGTAAATAAAAGACTTGCTGATTTGTATGCATTAAATGTGTAAAAAAATCTAGGGGATAGCTCTTCATTTACCTCCTTGTTATATTATGAATTTCCAATGTTAGATTTGATGTATCATTGTATTGTATTGTATTACGAATAGTGATTGTGCTCTAGAAGACTTGTATTACAAAAAGAAAATTTGGTCATTTTGAATTCTTGTTCAAAAAACTAGAACATTATAGTGCAGCAATAATGATTAGAAACGTCATGTTAGGATGCTTTGACACCTTTCCTAAAAGATAGCAAAATGAAAACTGTGCAACACAAATGATAAACTTATGTCCGAGCATATGGAGTGATTTTGAAATTCTTGTGTATTCGTAGGAAATAGTTGATTTTCCAACTCCCTTCCTCCTCTCGTTTAAAATATAGGAATTGTTGTTTTTGAAACACTATATAGTATGCAGTGATTTAAGAAGAAGTTTTGCTATAATGCATGTGAAATTTTATGTTGCTTTGGGCTTCTAATTGAAAGGGGAAAGTTTTTCATCTTGAAAAGGGAAAATTGCATAGTTAATAATGTGAATGAAAATGCGTAGGGAAGATTGAGAAAGATATTAGAATGATGTTATCTCATTGTGTAAATTGAATTGTTGAAAATTTCAGAACGTGGATCTAGAGTAAACTTTGTTGGTGATTCATGTGTAAAGCATAATTAGAAACTTCCCTTAAGTATATGTTAGCATAATGTAAAGTGCTCCCCGTAAATGTGACTAAACCAGTAATAGTGCTATTCGGTGTGTGTTGTGAGAAAACCCGTACTTGCTTTGTGTGCCCATGGGATGGTGAAGTAATCAACCATGGGGAATGTGTTTGTTTATGAGTATGGGAAACCATACCTATCTATGTGATGTTGCTTGTTTGTTTCCCTTACTGAGTGCCAACCCACGGGTTGTTGATAAGTCAGTATGTGAAGGGGTAGTAGTAGAAGTCACCATTCCTTGAATAGAATGAACAGCGTACGAGTAATATCGACGCGAAGCGACTTTAGCTTCCCTATTTCGAGGAAAAGCATGGTTTTGTAACGAAACTATAACATAGGTGTACTCAATACTTCCCCTTGTGATGAACCGATTTATGAGGTTCATGTGTGCCAGCCTTATTCCTATCCTTTATCTTGAGCATATAGATGACAGTTTTTGAGCATATTGTTGGATTCCATTGGAGCATTTGTTGCCTTGTCTTCATGAGAGGCGTGTTATTGTTCTACATAAGTTACCAACTGGCTAGTGTTGGTAGACTTATGGGTAGACCTTAGCCATGTATACCTCTGGCTTACGGCGAGTATCCTGAGAGGAACATCGCTATGCGGAGTGTGACCAGCGCGTGCCTTATCTGCGGGGTACACTGCCATGCGGGATACGTCCATTGCGTGCCTTGTCCGCTTGGAGTATTGCCATGCCGTGCTGAGACACGATGCGGGATGTAGTAGACATTCCATGCGGTCTACCGCTATGTATTGGGTAGAGCCATGCCACGTGACGACGTGATGCGGGGTGATGCCGAGGTGCACACTGCCATGCCATGTGGATGTGTGACTTGGTCACACCACATGATGAGCTACTAGGGTAGCTAGACGATTGTTCCTTCCTTCCTCGTTGGTGGCTAGCTACTAGTCACGTAGTGATGTAATGTGCAATTATGATTTTCTTGTAATTATTTATTTTTTTCCTTGTGGGCCAGCAATTTATTTTACCTTGACCTTGACAGTTTAGCCACGATCTTGCGATCTTGATTTTACTTGATTTGATGTTGCAAATCCGGAAATTATTTTCTTGTTTTATTGTTGGAATTGACAATTATTATCTTTAATCTATTGTACTTTAGTGGCTAAACCGGTTTATCCTTGTTGTTTTCGTATGCTGGTCTTGTGTTGTAATGTGAATTCCTCTCCAAGAACGTGGGAGACGGGCTTGGATGAGTGTATACGAGGAAGTAGACGCAAGGAACCTTGAGGATGGAGGTATGTGAGGCTGTGAAAACAGCTAAGATCCACTACCTACCTATGAGTGGTGACTATCTCTTGGAGGCTAAACACCTTACACAACAAGGGATATTCACGAGGGACTTGTATGGAAGGAAGCACCGCTATGGTGTACCCTAGCACCATCAAGCCCTCAAGTGAGATGTTGGATATTTGTTGATCATGTATTTGTTCTGAGAGCAGGCATTGAGATGTGGATCATATATGTTACCTTTGACCGAGCATTAGACATGCTCACATGTGGCCTATTGTGTTGTGCAAACCAGTATTGTGGATGGATATTATGTGTAATCATGGATTAAATGGTACTAACTTGTCACTATGTTATGGGGCATAGTCATTGGAAAGGATCTTGTATGCCTGAAAAATGTAACAATTGAGTTCTTACGTTGTCCTTATTTGTTGAAAAGTAACTTGGTGGTAGAAATTGTTATTTGAGGCTAGTTTTATGCGATAAAGTTTTGTGAAAGAAATGAATTGGTGAAAGAAATTGACCTTGAGAGCGTATTTTTCTTGTCATGTTTGATAAATGAGTATGATAACTGTGCTTATATATTTTGATTGCTTTGAAATTGGTGACATAAAAAAAAAAGGAAAAGTTTCATATCCTTGCTATGATTGAGTGTAAATTATAGAATATTTGAAGGTGTGAATGATGTTAGATGCATTTTATTGATGAATAATGTTTTAAATTGTTGACAAAATAGTTGTTTGTGCAAATTGATAATTGTTAATTGAGTTTAAGGACTAATAAGTGTTGCAGGGCTTCCGTCTAACTTTGCGACTTCCAGGAGTAAGTCGGAACCTAGGGGGGGAGAATGTAATGCCCATACCCTAGTCGGACTTTTAAAACCCGTTTAACCTTGATTGACTTCCTATGTGGCATTCTTGAATGGTAGAGTAACCGATATGCAATGTGTAGCTTAGATAATATAAATAAATTGTGCATGCTTATTATTGTGCTTTTGCATCGATTTTCGTGTAAATGTAATTGTTTCCTAACCCCTGTGATAAATCTTGAGCTAACGTCTTCATTGAATATGTATTTGTATATGCATGCTTGTATGAGTTCATGGGTGCAGGAGATTGCAGGTACAACACCGCTTAGGGCAAGGTTCACCTCCTTTGGAACATTGCAAGGTTGAGTATGCTCTTTCATCTTTTGAATTCGGAATTAGTGGTCATATAACGCTCGTCTTGCCTTAGCCATGGTTAGGTGAGCATCGTGCGTGGATTCGTGGAGCTTGCCTTTCATTGAGATGCGTGTCGAGAGATTTGGAGGACTACCTCGATTTGCGTGCCTTGCACGAGGTAAGTGAGGTTTGTTATCCTAAGTATTAAATTTAAAATTATGATTAAACGTACACATTAGAGATATAGAAATTTAAATAGGTAGCTTCTTTATACGATTAATCAGTAATTAAAGAGATTTGCTTTAAATTATTATTGTAGCAAGTTTAAGGTATTTAACTGAGGTTAGTGTGCTCATTTACGCATTTGTAACTTTTATGCATTTGGAGTCGAGAAATTAGAATAAATTAAACTCTTGCATTAGATTAGTCATTTATTTAAAAATATCGCTTTATTATGTTGTAGCGAGTTAATTTAATAGCTAATTTTAAAATAATGAATTTAATGAGATTATGCATTTTTGGAGAGGAAAAATTTAAAGACATTTGGGAGATAGCAATAAATTACGCATTTTCGCATTTGGAGAAAAAAAAAAAAAAGAGGAAAATTATTATTATTTAAAAGAAATTATTTCTTCTTACTTGTATAGTTGATAAAATATAAAAGTTTGATTTTCAGTAAATTAAATTAGAGCTGAATATGAAGTAGAAGCTTTTAAATTTTAAAAGAAAAATGAACAAGGAAGGAATGAATGATTCCCATTTGGATTTTCATTTATCGTATTTTAGAAATAAAACCCTAAATTCGAAATTGAAATTAGGGCAAAAATTAGGGCTTTGTTTTTAATCTCAGTTTTGCAAGCATTTTGGGAGTTTTTTGGGCTTTTGGTCATTCTTGGGTGGAAGAACATGGTTTGGGAAGAAAAGAATGGAGTTTTTCTTGCTTGCTTGGAGTGGCTGAAGCTCTTCATCAAGACTCATGCCCGGAAATTTCATTATGAGGTAGGATTCGGGCCTTTTTTTTAAAGTTATTGTTGAATACAAAAAAAAGGGTATTATCCATGAATGTGTTTGAGGTTTAGTTTTCAGTTTACTTTCAATCTTGGTTGTTCTTGAATCAAAACCTCATTCTTGATGGATTTTGTGATTTTTAAATTTGTTAGGAAAACTTTCTCCCATAATGGAAATTCTGGTATAAATCTGGAAATGATTTCTGAGGTGTTGTAATCCCCATATCCTTTATGTGTTAAAACTTGTTTTTGTGTTTAAAAAAAAAAGAAAAGGGGGGGGGGGTTATCATCAAATATCATGTTACCCAGAAACTCAGTTCGTTTAAAACGAACTTCTTATTTTGTGTCTGTGCGTTTTTTTTAAATCCTTCATTATCATATTATGTCGGGCATGTGTTTATTTGGATTTCGGCCTGGGCGTAGGTTTTGATTGAGGGTTTGGGGTTGGAGGGCGGGGAGCGGAGCTCCACCCGCTCCTCCTCCCCTTTCCCCGCACGCACCCCTTACTTCCGCTCGCTTCACCCGTCGCCTATCCCCGCACACACTCCCCCGCTCGCAAGTGAAAACCACCGGCGGCCGCGGCACTGCGGTGGCCGCAGGGGCCGCGGTGGCCGCAGGGCGCCGCGGACCTGCGGGCACCGCAGTGGCGCCGCCACACGGGAGTCCCTGCGGATTTCGGCTAGGGTTAGGCCGCAAACTTCCTTTTTTTAAAAAAAAAAATTTGATTTTCTTTGTTTTGTTTTCGTCGTTTGATAATTATTAACTTAGTTGTTTTGTAAGTTAAAAAAAAAAAAAATGGTTTTAGGTTGTTTCATTTCATTCAAAAAAAAAGCTGCTTATTGATACCAATATATATTATAAGCAATAAATTATATAAAAAAAAGATTGAACGAAAATGTATATACAATCAAAAAAAAAGGAGAGATGTTTATTAGTATTAATATATTATGAGCAATATTTTATACTAAAATTTGAATGGAGATGTACATTTTAAAAAGTTATGATTTTCCATTTCAAATGTCAAAAAAAAAAAATGTATTTGTTCCTATATAGTGATAGGTAAATCCTTGTGTTGTTAGAAAAAGGGGTTAAATTATCTTTGTAAAACCATCTTATCATTAGAGGGTATCTAAGGGTTAATTAATTGATTAGACGTTATGTCAACTTGAGAAAGCGTTAAATTTACTCGTTAACGTTTGTGCATGATCTATTATTTTGGAAATTTGTTGGGTCCCCGTCAACTGGTTTCCTTGGTCTATCCAACGTCGGTCTAGACCCCATTTAAGGTACCACCTGTTAAGGAATCCTTGCCCTTTTTACTTGATGTACTTAGTAGGATCCGTTACAAAAGGGATCATTATGTAATTAATGTCCGAAGTGTCTGTTGTATATTGATTGTAATCGCCTAAGTGGCAAGATTGTAAAGACATGTAATTATGTAACCTTAACTATATTAAATACCAAAAGGGTCTTGCAGTTGAGCAGACCCGGAGATGTAGCCCATCCGGGGTGAACTCCGAGATCATATTCTGTGTCGTGCGATGTTTATAGCGTACTTTGTTTATGTTTTAAATTATTCATGATGGTTGTATTCTTGCTTAGTGTAAAGTGTAAATTAAATGAATTCAAATTTAAATGTATAACATTTTTCAGATGGATAAATGTAGTTATTTAAGTTCATAAAACTTGGTGAATCATGGTTATGGCAAGCATTTAAAATATTGAATTTAGAGTTGTGGAAAGGAGTATTTTGATAAGGTTAAATGAACGTAGTAATAATGGAAGGAACCTTGCTAGTTTTCTTTATTGGATTAACTTGTTATTAAGTATATAAATGGAATGGACATAAAAAGGAAACAAAGTTAAAATTTATGTCACCATTCCTAGATTGAAATCTAAAGGTTAAACATCATATAAATATCTATCTTTTTACCTTAGGAAATGAATCACGCCATGTCAATTATGTTTCATTGCATTGGGTAAATTTGTTAAGTTATTTCACGATTTAATCCTAACAATAAACCTCACCAGAGAAATTCGATAACCGTGTGGGCTTAATTAGATATTCATGTTGTATAAGGGATGCATATGCTTAGTTATTCAGGTTGTAAATTAAAAACAACAACCCTCACTAAATTAACTTTATAACTGTGTGAACCCAACTGGAAAACCCATATGTTAATCTTATAAAAAGGAATTCCTCATGTTTGTTAAGATTGAACTAGAACGGGAAACATTATGATAATTATGTTTCATTATATTGGATATAGTTGTTTGGTCAAATACGTTTAATCTTAATAGATCAACCTTACCGAAATTTAACTTGATAATTGGTGAAACTCATTTAGGCATTTACTATCTTACCCCTTGTAAATGAACATTGCCATGTTAATTGTATTTCACTTTATCAAATGAAATCACTTAGTTGTTTACGTTTTAATCCTAACAAATATTCTTTAACAGATTAATCTCATATGAGAGTGAACTCAACTAGTATCTATATTTGTAACCTTAAATAACGAATCCCTTACGAATACTGAAGTGGATCTAAAAAAAGGAAGCTTTGGTATAGTTATTTAAACCTTAATCTTAATATAATATATGTACCATATCATATTAACCTCGTTTATAAGAAGAGATATGCAAAATGATAATTGTATTCTAATCCTAATAGAAGAACATCACTATGGTCTGAATTATTCGAACCTTGAAATGATGAATGTAATCCCGTTAACGATATTTTAAATTGAAGGATGCTCTCGGGGGTTTAATGCATATCCAACTTAATGAAGTTAGTCCATTTATTACATTATTAAAAATTCAAATGAGACCTATGGCTACTCATAACTTACCCTTCGTATAAGCACTACAACTCATTAGTTGAATATGCATGAAACCAAATGAGGGGACTTCACTCTATTAATTGTGGTTAATCCTTAAGAAATAAATCTCTCTCATTAACCATGCTTTTAATATAAAAAAAAAAGGGGAGAAAACAAATGTGGGTGAATATTTTAAAATCAAATGATGAAACCCTCGCTTTACTAATCATAGTTTAACCTTGAATGAATGAACCTCATTAGGCATATTCTTAAAACATTAAAGGATGAAATCAATTGTGAATGGATACCACAACCCAAGGTATGGAATTCATGAGCCCATTTTGGGGGCCTCTTAGTGTAATTATGATTTAAAGTGCAATGAATAAATAACTTCTCAATGGCTCCCTAACCGTCTAAAGTAAATGATCTCTTCCTAAAATTATAAGACGTCAAACCATTGAACACATTTGTAATTAAGATCTATGCATTGTCCTCGTAATTAAGTTATCCAGTTTAATGGATCAAATGACGCAAGTTGAGTTAGGTGTAAAGTTGTGTAATCGCGTTAGGAAACTCCTTAGGATTGTTTGAGCCTTCCGCTGTGTTATCTAGATAGAGATAACTTGAGATCACTTCAATCTATCTTAATATTGTAACCCTTTTATTAACGCACTTAATTATATTTAAAAAAAAAAAATTTACACTCTATTTGAGTGTTTTTAATTTAAACCCATAGGGGTTTCCTGGCGGGGCATTACAACTCTTTTCTTTGGGAAGAAGACGTGAGTCCATTATGAGGTGGATATGAGATGAGAGAAATAATGTGATCTTGAAGTGGATCGGATTGCACCAAAGTGGAAGAACCCATTATGCATGTCGAGGGTTCATGAACATCTTGCACTGACACGTTAGAATCATGAGGGGGATTAGGATCATGAGGGGGACTAGGAGTGTGTAGTGGACATGGTTCAATGACAAGCTCTTCAAGAGATGGAATGGGAGAAATAATGGGATCATCAAAAGAAATGCGATCTTGGAGTGTATATGGAGCATTAAGACAAGGAGATGGAGGAACAAAAAGATCATGTGGAGGATTTAAAGGAATAATTTGATCTTGACAAGGAGGAAGATCATTGGAATCCTCTTTAAAGGTGCTTTGCTCTTGACTTTTAATGGGATCATCAGAAAGGATGGAAGGGATATCTTGATCTTTCTTAGGAAGTGGAATGTCAATGGGATTTGAAAGGACATTGTGTTCATGAAATGGAAGGGGATCATTTGGGATTGGATGAACTAGGATATCTTGATCTTACCCGGGAAATGGAGTCTCAATAGGACTTTGGATAGGATGGACAAGAATAGGGGAATCATCATGAGTTTCTGGGAAGATGAGATCCTGGTCAACAATTGGATGGGATGATAAGGTTTCGGGATCTTGATCTTGATCTATTTTAACACGTGTTTCTTCATGCTCTAAATTATCCTCTTGACATGGGGTTGGACTTTGGATATGCATGGAGGATTCTGACAAGGGATCAATGTTTTGGCATGAAGGAAATGCACTTTGAACATTTGTGATGGATTCTGGCAAGGAATCAATGCTTGAACATGAGGAAGAGGGACTTCGAATGGGGTCCTCTAAAATAGGTAATGGCAATAAAGTGCATGGTGGCATTGGGTCTTGTATTTCTAAAACATGACAAGGATGTGCATCATTAATTGGATTATCTTGGCAATCAATTATGGATAGCTCTTGGATAATTGCATCATTAGGTGTATTGCTTGATGAGGACAATATGGAAGGTTCTTGTGAAACTTCTAAAGGTGTAGGGATAGATGCCACTGGAGAGTCAATTTGTTTGTGGGGAGATGAGGCATTGCTAGACATAAGTGTATTATCTTGATCTTCTTCAAAGAACTCACTTGGTAGTTTCCTTAAGATCATTGCAATAAAGCCACCTTTCTTTCGAGGTTTTGACATGGTTGTATCTGGAATTTGAACTTGTTTTTGGTTTGATGTCATATTTTGATATTGGACTTGGTTCAATTGTTTTGACATGTTTGAAACTTGGGTTGGTGTGTGCTGCAACCTTTGTTTTTGAATGTTTGGTTGTGGTTGTTGACATTGATATTCCACCATTGGTTGAACCATTTGTGGACATTGTATAGTTGGTTGGACATATTGTTGAAATTGGACCATTGGTTGTATTGGTTGTATATGTTGAACAATTGGTTGAACCATTGGTTGTACTGGTTGAAAATCTGATTGATAGTAAACACCTTCTTGTTCTTGTTGTGGAGGCACATAATGTTGAAATTGATGTTGTCTCTTTTCTTGAAATTGTTTCATCATCTCTATTTGGGAGAGGAGAGCTGGTATGTCTGATCGTTCAAGAAGAGATCTTACATCAATTGGCTCAATCTTTGGATTTCGACCTGGAAATTTTTGAAACATTTTGGACATTTGTGATCTATTCTTCTCAATGTTTTTCACTCTTTGTTCCAATATCTCCTCTTCTTGAGCTAGTTTCTCCTCTAGTTTTTGTATTTGGACATTTACATCATTATGAAAAGTTTGATCCAAGTTCCGAGACATGTAGAGATTGGATTGACATGATGGATTTCTCAATTGTGATGACATGGCTTCATAAGAAGGTTGAGACCTCATTTCAACAAACATGTCACTATGCAATGCAACTAATGTTTTTGACAAATGCAACCTAAAAGGATGACAATGCAACTTAATGTTTTTGTTGTTTTTCAAGATTTTGACAAACTTTTTGGAATGCAAATATAAAAATGAGACCCTTAGGAAATTGAAATGATGTCTAGACCTCAAAGGACAAAATGACAATGTCTCCCCTATGTGCTTGGATACTAAGCTAGGTTTGACGAAATGACATTGATGAAAAAAGATAGAAGGTTTGATAAGGTCTAGACTTCTTAACAATGACTTAGGGTTTATCAAAGATTTGGATTACTCAAGTATAACAAAACCTAGTTTTAACACTATATGCAAAGGGACAATTACTATGCAAATGACCCTAATATGATATGATAATGACCTAAGCTTAATGAAGAGACCTAAGGTATGCAAATGCAAATGTATGACAATGGTATAACTCTAATGCAAGAGGACACATTCAAATGGATGACCTTTATTGATATGCAAAGGAGTATGACCTAAGTGAAACCTAACCTTGGATATTGACAATGAATTTGCAAAATGCAAATGTAAGATGAACCTAAATCTAAGTGACATGAATGTTGAGACAAGATTTTGAAAAATGTTTGACAACCATGTTTGAAGATGTTTTGAACTTTGTTGGATGAAATGTTCTTGTGTTTAACCTTGTTTTGAATCAATTTGTCTTGTTTTTGAAATGAGATGCAATTCAACTTTTGACAAGCAAAGAAGACAAGATATTTCAACTTAGACTCAAGACAATCATGCTCATTCACACATTTCTTATGGTAGGCAAGGACATTAGGTACTTGAGAGGTAGACTCATTATGGGATTCAAGGAGAATACATAGATGCTTGACCCCACAGGCTCCCCTCCACGGCACTCATTTCTCAGGGAAGCCAAGCATCAATCCCCATGGAAATCTCCCCATGGTGAACTTAGTATCTCTTCCAAGTATCCGAACTTGTCCTTCTCAAGCAACTAGAAGGATTTTTGGCCTGTAAATACAAGGTGTTTAGTAAGGATTTATGTTAAGCGTTACTCCTTGGTGTCATGCAAGCGTGATTGAGACATTAAGCCCACCAAGATACCAAACAAATGTAGTCGCGCAAGCATGATTTAGATTGTGAAGTCCTACTTAGATGTTGATATGAGAAAGAGTTCAAGGGTCATCACTTCCCAAGTAACTGCAATTCCCATGTAACCCTTCCTTCAAAGCTTTCACCCATCAGGTATTTGTTTATAGTGAGTTAGAATGCCAAGGTATTCTAGCCATACTCACTTTGGGTCATTCCCTTCTCACGATTGTCACTTGCTTGCAAAAGCAAATGGTCGGGAAGGCAGACCCTCTAAAGGTGACACACAATCAAAAACATGAGCATGGTATCGAAGATCTGGATTTTTGATCACCCTAAGAAGGATGAGAGAATACTCTCCTACTCCAATGTCAAACTCAACAATCAAAGGAAACATACATTCATTCCATCCTATTTAGAAATCACTAGGTGCCTAAATATTAATTACAAACACAAAGTTTAGTTGTAGTCCAAGGCAACCTGCAAAACCCAAGTCAGAAGTTTGATATGTTTAGTCTTTGACTATCGAACATGCATAAAACATGTTAGTAGTTTCATTTATTGTCTTTCTCATGCGTATGCCAAGGTTCTGCACAGAGAATCAGTACCAAAAAACCAAAAAAGAAGAAACAGAATGCAAAACAAAACAATTTGCAAGTAAAAAACACTACTTTTTACCTCTGTTTCTATCCCTACACAGGTGGAGGATGTCTCACACAGGCACAGAATGCTTGACACAGGCGCAGAATGTCCTTGACACAGGTGCAGAAGTTCCCAGAAAACCCTGCATTACCCTGTTTCTTGGGTTTTTAACCTGCAAATCAACTCAAAAGCATGGTTAAGTGGTTAGTTCACGTCGAGTTCACCAATTAATGTAGCTAGGAAATTGGAAATCATCAAAGAAAATCAATATTAGTCATAGCTCAATCACAAAAGCTTAAATGCAATGATCAATCCTAATTACATCCAATAGAGATATGAAAACAAGACATTCAAGATTGAAAACTTAAGCAAACCAAATGCAGACTTGAATGTCTCCTTCATGTGGCTCCATTGTCCTTCTTTCTTCTTCAAATAGCTTTGTTTATGGATCTCACCTACTAGTGCATACACATGAGATGAAAGCAAGTAGACAAGATAGAAGTGCAAGAATACTCGAAGCATGATTGATTTGACAAACTGATTCCGAAAAGTGATTAGTTGGGATTGAAGAAAATCATCCAATTTATAGACAATTTGGAGAGATGATCTAATTAGCATGAAGAGATTCGAATGGAAATTGCAAATCGAGAATGTCAATTATGACAAATTATGACAAATTTGCACTTTCTATGCAAAATTGATTGATTGATAATTCATGACAAGATTATGACAAATTTCTATGTCAAAATTGATTGATTGTCAATTATGACAAATTATGACAAATTGAAATGTCATTCCCATGAAATTAGGAGAAAAATAGGAGGAAATTGAATTAGAAATTAGGAAAAATAGAAAATTGGAAAATAGGAATTTAGTGAATTAATTAATAATTTTTCATTTATTAATTAATTCACAAAGAGGGAATTTAGAAATTGATGAAAAATTAGGAAATTAGGAATTAGGAGAAATTAGGCAAATCAATTAATAATTTGTCATTTATTAATTAATTCACAAAAAGAGGAATAATTAGTTATCCAATTAAATTAAACATTTAATTGTGACACGAAGACCTAGGATAAATAAATAAATTATTTAACCTAGAGGGAGAAATGAATAAAATCATGAAACCCTAAAAGATGAATTAGAAATGCAAGGATGACAATTAGGTCTTGACAAAGGATAATTGATATCGATTCAATTTGATCATGATTCTGACTTGATAAAAGACCAATGTTGATAAATGATGTGATTGATAAATGCACCAATTGACGAGGGACAATGACTAATTGATCCAAATTGAGAAAGACAACGATTGATGACAAATCGATCGCAAAATGACAAAATTGACAAGAAGACAAGGATCGATGACAAAATAGATCACAAGAGGACAAGATTGATGACAAATTGATCAAAAGACAGGAATCGATGACAAATCGATCGCATGATGACAAGATTGATAAGAGGACAAAACCCTAATTAGGATTGATGATGTCCAAAATGATGACAAATGAATACGCACATAAATGCGACAGGATAAGATTGACCAAAATCATGACTGAAGATTGTTATCGACAAGACCAAATTCAAAAGCGAGACAACTGAAGAATGCAGAAGAAGGACTCGATGCTTGCAAATGATAAAGACCAAGTGCGTGACATAGGAGAAATGTTAATGCGACACAAAAACCCTAAAATAAGGCAATGCACAAATGTTAAAGTATGACTCTGCAAGCGTTGACCATTTTTAGGTGTCTACAGTAATTAGAAAAAGATGTAAATTGTAATGATGCATTTAGTAGATAATGTATTTGATATGCATTAGATGGATGTTATGGATGTATGTTTTGTTTAGTAGATGAGATTTAAAAAAATATATATATCTCTATTTTTAGTTAGATTAGGTGTATTCTCTAGGGTATTTTGGCGGGCATTACAGTTGGCTTATGTAAATTATTATCCTTTTCTTTTTAAAATTATTATAATAGTAAATAAAAAGAAATAATTTCTTTTTGGGCATTTAATGGCTTATGTGCATGATGGGAGTTACCAAAAAGAAATTAATGTTTTTAATTATGGGCATTCTTGCATGATGGGAGGGGGATTTTCGGTTGGGTGCTTTTTGGGGTTGTGTAGGAAAGCTTTGTTGGGAAGAATTTTGGGGTTTTGTTGGAAAAGTTCTTGATGGGAGAATTTGTTTTTGGGTATGTTGGGGTTTTGGAGATATATTACTTGAGAAGAGGATAATAATAAACTAATTGATTCCGCAATTCCCTTATACAGATTCACCCAAAGAAATGTGTTCTAACCCCCAATTTTGAATTTTCTTTTACAAACAAAGATCAATCATGAATTTACAAAACAAGATCACAGATATAAAACTTTTCCCCTATATCTATTTTAAACCTGAAAATAGTCTATGAATCAACAAACCCAAATTAATTTTGAAAACCAAATTCAACACAAAAGAATCAAGATCATTGCAAAAATAAATCATTTTCTGATTCAACAATCATGCAATCACGTTTACCTAGTCAAACAATCGCATAGACATGATCACACAATTGATAAGTCAAGGTCATGCATTCATGCAGAACCCATCATGCAATCATCTTTATCCTATCACACAATCGACCAAGCATCATTACGCATTCCACAAACATATTTATGTGTCTTGTTTGTCTTATTTTCTGATCTTCTGTCCTCTATTTTGTCTTAAATCTGTATGAAATTTGTTAAATCTAAGTATTGTTTACCCATATTCGATGCTTTAATTATGACATCTTATGACACATAAGGTGCAATTTAAGATTTCAAGTGCTATGAGGACAAAGGAACAAAGGAGACAAGCTACACGTTATCAGAAAATCCTAAAGGCAGAAAAGAAGATACAAGATCTAGAGGACCAACCAACTGTTAGTGTAGGTTTTTTATTTTCCTTATGTTAGGGGGTATTTATTTTTCCTACACATATATTATTTAAGCTTGCTTAGGTTAATAGGAGTGGTTTATATGAGGACACATGGTGAAATACTTCAGCTACATGTGTAACTCTCCACCTCACATGGGTAGTTGAGTTACACACCCTCTTTTGGCTTGTTGTGCCACCTCTCATAACCACTATTTTGTCATTTCCTAAGTGGGTTATGGGGTAGTTGGGTTTCACACCCTCTTTTGTCCTTATGTGCCAACTTTCTCAACTCCTTTTTTGTCTTCATATAAGGAGGTTATGCCACATGTTTTGGCATTTACCAAAAAGGTAAAACCTCCCACTTTTTATGGGGAATAGGAGTTAATGCACCCCTTGGATGTATATGCTTATATTTTTCTATATAATAAGCACTATACTCTCACCTTCACTAGTCAAGTTATTGAGGTGATAGCTTGGTGAGAGTCTTCTCCAAATTCTCCTCTTTGTCTCTATTTCTCTCTCATATTGAAATTATCTTCATTCAGCTATTTTGATCTTCGATCATCTGTTGTGTGAGGAGTTGCATGTGATCTACGACCGACATCAGATCTTGGCTTGATTCTCGCTTCTCGCAGAATCTCACACCAACCATTGATAGATACAATAGCCTAGCTCTTTAATATAGAGTGAAATATGATTTTCTTAATATAGAGTGGAAGATGAGAGATCTTTCTAAGGTGTCACAGTCTTTTTTGCATGTTCTAGATCAAATTTAGTCTTTTTTTTTTAAAAATTGATTGGTCTGTTTGTCATTTATGCATTCGCCTAGATATTTTAATGCAATTGTTCTGTTAGTACACTGCATTCACTTTGTTAGAATAACGCAATCGCTTTTCTAGAATCACACAATCACAAACATAGAATCACGCATTTGCTCAGGTATAATTACACATTTGTTCAATGAAGAGTTTGATTTGATGTGTTTTCTGGGATTATTGATTTTGTGTTTGTAGCATGTGGCGAAATCATAGAGAAGGCCAAATCATTACTGAATATTTTTAGAAATTAGTAACATGCATGCTTTCACACTTCAATTTGGGGCTTAAAATAAATCTAGTTAAAATGGACATGCATGCTTTCACACTTCAATTTGGGGCTTAAAATAAATCTGGTTAAAATTGACATGCATGCTTCCACACTTCAGTTTGTTGTTCTAAAATTGACATGCACATGCGTATCTTACACCTAAGTTTGGGTTTTTAAAATGAACATGAATCGGGCTTATCAATAGAATAACTCACACTTCATTTTTTTAAGGGAAAGAACTTTTTATTGTGTTTGGGGTGGACCTATTGTTGCATTAACTACCTTTCCACCCGCCTTTGTGGTCTTGGGAGAAAGGGAAAGGTGATAACAAAACCCACTTTTTCATTTTAGTAGTGAGGGGTATCTTTGATTAGGGATTTCATCACCCCACAAAGGTACTTTGAATTGGGATGCATTGGGGATATCATCTCTCCCAGCATACTCTCGACTGGATTTTTTGAGCTGCTATATAAATATACTGGTCGGGTGGCTAGAGTGGAGTGAATTTGATGTATGTGGGGGCCTTCCCTACACTGATAAGCTTAACTAAAGTCTTAAGTGGCTTGCTCTGATAATCCGTAATTGGATAAGGATCCCTCAAAATTTTTAATAAGAACCAAATTAGTATCCCAAGTCTCACATTTATTGGTTCTAGGTGTGTGAATCGTACCCCATAGATACCCTTCATGTACCTTGCATAATGAGACAGAAAATGCTCGATGATAAGATCTTCGGGGTAAGAGAGACTGGCACGCCCGAGACGTGTGTGTCGTGGAGTGGAGCCAGTGCTTCCAGACTCTCTATTTGTTCATTTTTTTTTGGTATTTTATTGTGGGGGCCCCAATAAATGGTTTCCACTTTCTAGCTTAAGATTGTCTTTTGTTCTTTTATGTGTATCGTTGTACCGGATCAGTATTGAGTCAGTATTTGGGCTACTACAAGCCCTACCTTGCATATCTCTGAATTCTCAGAGTTGGTCAGAACACAGTTTAGTCAGCTATAGTTGTCTTTAAACAACTGTTCTTAGATTTGAAAAAAACAAAACTTGTCTTACAAACTAGAATTACTTGAAACAAAGTTTACCTTGAAACATCAGACAATCCTGCAATCCAAAAAATTACATACTTGTGACCATAGGCAATCCTTGCATAGTCCTCATTTGCGTCCTTATTATCATCCTCATATCCATCCTTAGAATAAGTGCTTAGTTACATCCTCATTATCATCCTCATATATGTCCTTAGAATAAGCCCTAGCATAGTCCTCATTTATGTCCTCATTATCATCCTTAGAATAAGTCCTTGCATAGTCCTCATTATCATCATCATTTACGTCCTTATAATCTTTTCATTAAGTCATTGCATTGTCTTCACAATTAGTCCTTATTAGACCTCATATACATTTGTCTTAGTTTGTCATCATTTGCATAATCATCCTAGAAAGTCATAGCATGTGTCCTAATGTGTCTCCCAAGTGATGGTTTGCTCCCCTTTGAGCAACCTAATCTAGTGCCAAACGATGGTCAACGATAAATTATTGAAGGCTTAGATAACTTGGCTTAGCATTTAAAGACAAGTGCACCTAAATACATAGGAGTCAAGTACGAGCTAGATAGAGAGTATAAAATTTCCCGTAGAATTGATAGAGAAATTGTTGTAGAACTTATGAGAGAAGAACTTGAAACACTTGAGTTGCAAAAATCTCAAAGTACTCAACAAGTCCCATGTCCTAATCCCCAATAGAGAGTCTAGTCTAGTGTTGCATATTTTGCATTTAGGTCTAGAGTCTTGCATTATCATCGTCTTGCATTAGGTTCTAAATCATTCTTATATAGAAGTCTTAAATGCCCGTCACAAGGTCACAAAAGACAAAAAAGTAAAATGGACCCAAATAGCGACCCGTTAGTTAACCCAACTTGGAACATGGACATATCAAGTAGTCAATGGTCAAATCCTCATGCAATGCCCACAATGCATGAGTGTGAGCTCAACAAGACCCACATGTCCTTATAATTCCAAACGCTCTTATACACAATGATAGGGACAAATATCTCTCGTTGTTATTGCAAAATGGTGCCAAGTTACCTAAAGATTTTGATGTCACAACAATCTTACCATCAGGAACTACTGTAGGTCCAAATAGTAGTCAAATACCACATGTAACACAAACACAAACGATGACCTTGATTTTCTCTCAGAATGCACCAACATCATCTATACAAAGAAATGTTGTGTCAAACATGAGTATTCAAGCAAGTGCATCATCCTCAACAATAAATGTTAGCGCACCAAAATAGGCTATCACAACCTCTCACACCACATCAGTAATGTCAAGTGTCTTGAAACATATTCAAAAACAAGTTTCTCATACAAAAAGTATGACTCAACCTTCAGTTTCCTATTCCATAGGATCTACATACAGTCATCAGAATACAAACCCAGGTTCCGCTAATACAATGAGTACAACCCAGTAAAACAAGGGTTCACATTTTGCTTAAATTTCACAGTACCTAGTAGAACCCATAACACGCAGAATTATAATTATGGTACCTTTCAACAACCTCCTAGTTATACTACCACAAATCCTTTTGTGGGAAATATACATGCGCAAAGTGTACTACTAACTCAAATAGATATTTTGACCCAACAAGTATAGAATCTGCAACAACAGATGACAACTATGCAAACCGGTAATGATAAAAAGAGCTATACAATGCAGGACTTACGTTCTTATCCTTTTGATCACACATTATACATTTCACCTTTCCCACGACATCTTGAAACACCAAAATTTGACAGATACCGAGGGAAAGGTGATCCTAGAGATCACATCAGAGATTTTTTCATTGCATGTATAGAGGTTGCAACTGAAGACACTTATCTAATGAGATTGTTTCCAAAAAGTCTCAGAGGTTTGGCTTTGGAGTGGTTTTCACATATACCACCAACGATCACATCATGGGGTGAATTAGCTAAACATTTCATTGCTAACTTCTCGCATAACATTGAAACCCTGATTACATTGATGGACCTATGTGCTGCAAAACAATATGGGAATGAAACATTTCTGTCTTTCATACAAAGATGGAGAGCTCTCTACAGAAGGTGCAAGACTAACATTCCCGAAAGCAAGTTGACATGTTTATAGAAAACTTAATCCCTAAACATAAGTACCCGATACAAATGCAATGTTTGAACACATTTAAACAAATTACTGAAAAAGCCTTAAAGTATGAGAAAGGACTAGTAGAACAAGGTCTCATAAAATATGGGAACAACAACAATGATAAATCCAAGTTTTGGTCAAGAAACAAAAATGTGACCAATGATGGTGTTGTGGATGCTCGTATAGTGAATAGGGCTCAACTGATTTTATCTCTACAAGGCCCAAGTCAATCATTTAGTCCACATACAAAGAATAACACCATATTGACCAATGCAAATGTTGCGCAAACTACAAACACAAAATTCCCAAGGGTGAATGCTCCAAAAAGGAATTACACACCTCTAGGGGAACCTATTGAATCAACGTTAAAGAAGTTAATACAAAGAAATATGATAACTTTGCCAGAAAGTTAGAGCATATGAACCAAGTCCTTTCAAACCTACATGGTGGAATGATAACGATTTTTGTGATGTAAAAAAGGTCACAAACTGCAAGTTGCTATAGATTGAAAAACTTAATCCAGGACATGATAGATCAAGGTGACATCATAATTGACACCAACAAAACTTCAACAAACACGAATCACACCTTCTTTAAGGATCCATTTGTCAAACATGATAAAGGGAAGGCATCAACATCGGGAACACAAGACAACATAGCTAACTACACAAAAGTCTCATATGACTATACTATTCATGCTATTAGCTTAGGAGATGTAGTAAAGGGTGATTCACAACAAGAACTTGATGATGATGAGCAACATCAAGTGACTTATGACTATGATAACCAAATTTGCATGATGTCAGAATCACCAAAATATGATCAAGAC
Source organism: Cryptomeria japonica (assembly GCF_030272615.1). Classification (NCBI taxonomy): domain Eukaryota; kingdom Viridiplantae; phylum Streptophyta; class Pinopsida; order Cupressales; family Cupressaceae; genus Cryptomeria; species Cryptomeria japonica. The sequence continues at coordinate 420,776,355 of NC_081405.1, read as the reverse complement.
ATGAATCTATGTCTTATGGACTAGGGGCATAAAAAACCGTCTTATTCAGGATGGTTTGAAGATGAACTTATAACATAAATCATGAATATCAGACTTGTACATAATGACTATAGGATGGGATATGAAATGAACCTTGATAACATAACATATGTTGTAGACAAGTCCCTCACAAGAGATAATATAGTGGCTACAATCACAATAAATCCAAGAGATAGAGACTGTGCAGTAGTTACTTGCAGATCAAAAGTAACTTTACAAGGAGTACCATCCAACCCACCACCTGCTGTAGGGCCTATAATGTGGTTGAGAAAATCAAGAAAACCCTAGCACAGATATCACTCTTTGAACTATTGTGTATATCACCAAATCATAAAGCTATCCTGAAAAGAACTTCAAGATTTAGTAGTTGACAGAGATAGAAATGAATATGTTTTCCAATCCATGTGGGGAATTTGGCTAATGGTACCCGTATTGCATTCACAAAACAAGTTGTTCTTAGTGATGGAATTCTCCATAATGACCCACTACATCTATAAGATTGCATACTTAAAAGAAGAATAAGAAGAGTACTTATAGATGGAGGAGTTGGTCTTAACATCTATACATTAAATTTGTTTAAGGCATTGGGTTATTCTGAGCTTCATATTGATCCTTCAAAAAGAATAAACATCAAAGCATATGATGATGAAGAGTGTCCTTCAAAATGTGTAGTTACGCTACCAGTGCAAATAGGACCTATAACAACAGAGATTAATTTCCAAGTGTTGGATAGAGAACTAGGGTACAACATGTTATTGGGCCACCCATGGATTCATGCCATGCAAACCGTACCATCAACATTTTACCAATGTGTTAAATTTCCATTAAATGACATTGAAATCACCATAAAGGGTGATCTGAATCCATTCCAATGTTGTAATCACTTAAAGGCAAGTGTAGATAACCAGGTACCTATTAATCAAGTAGCACCCCTCACTACACAAATGAAATAATTAACAATCACAGAAATATAGAAGAATACACCTACAACATCTTATTTATAGATTAAGAATGTTGGTTGTGGGGAATACTCCATTTCAAGTACCTCGAATGGCAAACAATTATCTCATTCTCCTAAGTCTTTTGGGAAGCCTCAGAACACAGTCATGAAACAAGATAAAGGAAAAGAAATAGTAAGATACTCAGATTCATGCTCTTTCATTAGGTGAGGAGATTACAAGAAGAATATCTGAATGAAGATGTCAATCACTAGATATACAGAGAAGAAGATGACATGATAATACCGAGGTTACCTTTAGATCAATATGGCAATGACTTCAAGATGCCACAAAAACATGGGTATGATGGTACCATAGGCTTGGGACTATAGAAGCAAGGAAGATTATAACTTGTTCTAGCGTATGAAAACCCAAAGAATCAAGGGTTAGGATATAAACATGTACCAGATATAATAGAAGCAAGACAACGTACACTAGATATACTAAACAAACCAAGGCTATCATCAGAGTACATACCTCAAAGTTAGTTATCAACACAAGTATTTCCCTCTTCATCTCAGAGAACCAAGAAAGAACCAACATATCCTAGTATGGAATCAGATGGTGAAGATATGAGACAACTTTTACAAGAACCTAGCACAAAGTCACCCAATAATACAATATTTGAAACATTTGCACAAGAAAATACAGTAGCAGACACAGGCTTAGCATCAATAAATGAGCCTAACCCTTGGTTGTTGTTAATACTTTTGCCAAGGGAAACAACTCAAGCTCCACCCAATGAGTCAGATGAGGAAAGACTACAACAACTTATACCAGGTTTAAGAAGGGTATCTACCATACAAACAAGGTCCACAAATCTACAACAAACTCAGTTACAATAACAAGAGGAGATAAGTGATATAGCCTCAGAAAGTGAAATGTACATAGAAAGTGTGACAGATTATCACAACTATGAATTCCTATCTGATTGTGATGTTAGCCCACAAGCAATAGACATGACAAAGGACCACAAATCACCTATTGATGATGAAAATATATCAGGTCACCCAAATAACTAGGTATGCATGTTATCACAATCTTTTACAACTAAAGGAATCAATGACTTACCCCTTATACACTCACATTTGATTGATTCAGGATGAGAAGGAAAACCAACTCTAGATTGGTTTGAGAATGATGAAGCTATTGCATAATTCCTTTGTGTCAGAGAAGGGTTTCCACAAGGTGATCATAAGGCATGATTTTTTGTAGACCTAGATAGAAAAACATAATTTTGAGAGGCAAGTGCCTCTGTGACAGAAGATACAGATGAAAGTGATCGCAATGGCAAGAGCGAGTTAGACAACCTCCCTATTGAAAAAGAGAATTCAACATTACTTATGGAAGAGACTGAAGAAGTAAATATAGTAGAAGGAGAAGTTGTACATAACATCCACCTGGAAAAATCATTAAACCATGATGAAAAGGACAAGTTCATATAGTTTTCCAAACAACGTCTGATCAATTTTGTTTGGTCCTATGCAGATATGCCAGGCCTAGATCTAGAATTGGTGTTACATATTTGCATCTCAGAAACTTAGATATTATATGTTGTCACAAAGTCCAACTCATTGCATGCTTTGATCCACTCAAATATTTGTTAAGCAGAGCAAAATTGACTGGAAGATTGGCCAAGTGTGTCATGATTTTAATTGAGTTTGATATAGAGTACATGGACAAAAAGGAAACCAAATGGCAGATTATAGCAGATCAGTTAGCAGAGGCTCTCTAGCAAGACAGTCACCTGCTACTAATAGAATTTCTTGATGAATCGGTGTTTACATTGACAGTATGCACCATGTGGAAATTAACTTTGATGGATCCTATACAAATCAAGGAGCTGGAGTCGGGATTCTTTTCATTACCCCTCAAGGTGATTCTATACCTAAGTCATTCATAATCAATTTTCCCTGTACAAACAATATAGCTAAATATGAAGCTCTCATTATAGGACTTTGTACCATTGTACAGTGGAGGATAAAAGAATTACAAGTCTACGGTGACTCACAATTGATTGTAAGTTAAGTCAATGATGACTATAACATAGAATATGATAAACTGATGCCTTATAAACAAATGATAGAAGATTATAAAGAATACTTCAGTGACATCACTTTTGAACAGATTCTAAGGATACAAAACAAGGCAGTCGACACCATGGCTATAGTAGGGTCTCTACTAAATATGCCTAATAATGAAACTCAGTTCGAATTTATTATAGAACAATTGATGGTACCGACATATGAGATTCCCTCATCAGAATATGTATGTGTAATTGTGGGTCCTGAGTTCCCATGGTATAATGAGATATACACATACTTACATACTCACTATATGTCTCCTGATCTGTCTAGAAATCAAAAGAAAACTCTCATTCGACAAGCATCCAGACACACTATTATTGTTGACACATTGTATAGAAAGGGCCTTGATGGAACCCTTCTCTGATGTCTTGATGAAGTAGAAGCACAACTTGCCCTAAAAGAGGTACATGATGGAATTTGTGGGGTGCATCAAAGTGGCCCACCCCTATCAAAGAAAATGTTAAGAACTGGATACTATTGGCCAACTATGGAAAAGGATGCCAATAAATATGTACAAAAATGTAGACAATGTCAAATGTATGGAGACCTCATTCATGCGCCAGCACAAGATCTACAACCCATCACATCACCCTAGCCATTTTCACAATGGGGGATAGACCTTGTTGGTAAAGTTAATCCTACTTCTTCCAAAGGGCACAAATTCAAATTAATGGCTACTAAGTATTTTACTAAATGGGTAGAGGCAATCCCTCTTACATACACCACTGGTAAGCAAATAGCAAAATTCATAAGTATTATTTGCCGATATGGGATTCCAATGTCCATAGTAATTGATAATGGATATCCATTCAAGAATCAAGAAATGAGAGAATTGTGTGAACGATTTCAAATATAACAAAGATTTGCAACACCATGTTATTCGCAAAGCAATGGACAAGAAGAGGCAACAAACAAGACAAAATTAAAGATCCTAAAGAAATTTGTCACTAATGCAGGATGGGACTGGCATCTCCATTTAAATCTCACTCTTTGGGATTATAGAATAGGGGTACGCACACCTAGATGAGAAACACCATATTCATTGGTCTATGGTATAGAAGCAATACTTCCTATTGAAATAAAATTACCATCTTTAGGAATCTCCTTAAAACATATCATATCAGAGGAAGACTATTAGGTTGCAAGATTACATGAGCTTGCAATGCTCGATGAAAAGAGACAAACTACTTTAAATCATTTGCAAGGTTACCTGAATAGACTGAGAAGGAGTTACAATAAATGAGTATGCCCAAGAAATTTTGAAGTGGGAGATCTAGTTCTCAAGGAGAACCAAAGGAACCTAGTAGAATGTGAAAAGCCAAGGAATTTAAAACCTAACTGGGTAGGTCCTTTTATCATAACAAGGGTTATAGGAAACAGAGCATACAATTTGGCTACCATGGAGGGAGATCCACTCCCTGACCCTGTGAACAACATGCACCTTAAATGATATTATACCTAAGGGTTGGGCTAGTTTAGGTTTTTATTTCCGCATTGAATCTCATTTTATTTAAAGAACTGCATAACATATAGTTTTCTTTTTTAAATGCATCACATTTGCAAAAATTTTGCATTTACATATAGCAGCATCAATAAAACAAGGCAACTATCCAAGTTTATCATTTATTTGCATTCAAGAGAAACAAGGGTCATCTCCTTTCTTAGATATTCGGACATAAAGTCTTTGAGGTCCTAAGGTCATTCATTTTCAACATTACCTTGTGATGACGCTTTACTTATGGTTGGGTAGTGATTTCACTATTTGAGACTTGTTAACCCAAAATCTATCAATTTCTATATCTCAAACACATTAAAAAAATCTCTAATTCATTCACGACACCTAGTTGATCATATGACTAGTGAAAAATCTAAAATTCTACTTCAACGCTACTATAATTGTCACACCCAAGTAGGTTTCATTACTTACAAGTCAAGGCAAGAAAATAAAAAAAGAAAAAGTGATATGCCAAATATTCATCTCAAGGCAAAAGAGCAATGATATATAACTGAAATATCATGTATACAAGTGTGACAAAAAGCTTGACTATGGGAACATGCGAGTAAATCCATCAGGGCTATGGACACCTACTGGCAATGGAGCAATATTTGAGGAATTACAATCTATAACCTCGTCGGAGCTCTAAAAGCTTGCAAATAGCAAGGCTCTATTCGAGATGCTTTTGAAGTTAGAATAATCCACGTAGCTAGTCATATAGTATGCTAAGGATCTTTACTAAACACAAGAGCGGGAATTAACTCATTTGCACACACATGGGCAAAAGAAGATCAAAGTTTCAAGGACCAATGGGGAAGTTTTCCGCATCTCCATTTGTAAATCCTAGTCACTAAGTGTCTTAATTTGGATGTTCCAAGGGACCTTAAGGATCGATTGACCGCTTATCTGTGAAATGTTTTGTACCTCTAACTCAATTGGTGTATTAAAAAATGCTAAACAAACACAATCATCCTTGTTCGAATAGGAAATACATCTGAATCATGCATATTGCATTAACATAGGTCATGTCAAAAATTCATTGTCTCCACATTCATTTTGCAGATCATCATGACATACAAGTCTACATACTAGGGGCATAGCTGAAAAAATCCTAAAAATCATATAAAGTCCTAAAAAAAAAATCCTAAAAAATCCTTAAAAAGTCTTGAAAACAAATTCCTAAAAGTCATATAAAGTCCTGAAAAAAAATCCCAAAAAATCCAATAAAGTCCTAAAAAAATACCAAAAACATTCAAAAAAAAGTCTTGAAAAAAATCCAAAAACATTCAAATATCAATCCACGAAATCCAAAAACATTCAAATATCAATCCACAAAATCCAAAAACAATCAAAAAATCAATAAAAAAAACTTGCAATAAAATGTCACGCAAGAATCAAATACCCTAGCAGATATCCAGCAAACACTTCGCACGAAGTTAACAAAGGATACAACTATCTAGTCAAACATATGCAATCAACTGATCAAACTATCTTATCAATCGTATCATATCCATACCAAGTAATCATTATCTTGTTTGAAACAGAATAGGATACACTTGAAATCAGATAGATTAGTCTTAAATGGGGTCTACAACTTTTTGAGATCAAACATTATCAACTATCACATCAAGCGACTAAGAACAATGGTACAAGGTCAATATAGCTGTTGAATTGTGTCTGGGGTCTTTCTCTTTTATCATTTGGCAACAGATTGTGTTCCTATGCTACTCAATAATGTCCACAAGTGACTAGAGGAGACATGATGGGCATTATCTTTTTCTTTGTTTGTTGTTTGTTGTTTGTTGTTTGTGGTGTGAACCAATGAAGCTCTAGGGAAATTTCTCTAGTGGGTGTCTGTGATAGGAGCATTTAGCTTGTGAATTCCACACATACCTCGACTCCTAGTATATTTCCCAGAATGGAGGGTTTCACTACTTGTCTGCTACCTGTTTGTTTCTTCAATGAGATATCTTTACATCTTGGTTCCTTATACCTTGATGTGCTAAGATCCATTGTTCCATAATAAGGCTCAGTGATGATTATATATTGCACAATAAATAATGACATGGGTTCATGAATCAATCATTCTCATTTCATCTCATTTTCTTATTGCTAGTTTGTTGATTGTTTTATCATCATCTCTTTCTAAATCATTTTCTATCATCTAACATTATTCTTTCATCAAACTCTTCTTTCTTAATTATTACTAACGTGTCTTCAAGATACATCTCAGTTACAAGGGCTAAAACATTATTTTGACATCATTGTACAAAAATAGAACTACATCCATATAGTTTAATTTTCATTTATTTTTAAATTACACTCATATTTTAACTTGCATTCATACAGTATAGTTGCATGAGTATCATATAAGATTGCAGTAATCTTTATATTACAAAACATATAGAAATCATTGCATTCATAGAAATCATTCATAAATCATATAGACATGCATCGCATAACACACAAAATCATACAACATACATGGAACATAAAGCATAATAGATCACCACCAAAACACTACATATCATATATATAACTCAAAAATGGTAATGTGTCATAATACAATAGTCATAAAACAAGCTCAAAGGCTCAGATAGCATGATCTCAGGGTTTCAACCGACATTGCCTTTGTCAACAAGTGGATCCTGCCCTAGGATGTCAAGGTGGACCCATAACACCACCACTATTGGTCCTCCATGTAGAAGTCTTGCTAGAACCAGAATGACCTCTAGCCTCGTTGAAGCTCAGAACTCTCTGTCCCTCAAGCACAACCTCATGATAGAGTTGTCGATAATAGAAGGCCCCCTGTATACCATAGTACAATCTATCTAAATGTTTGCATGCATCGATATCTGGAGCAAACTGCTGGTCATAAGCCGCATGTACCATCTGCATCTACCTCACTACATCATCTCTCTCCCTCTAGAGACAATCCCTCTCTCCATTTAGTGCACCATAGTCTTAGTGGAATAAATCTCGCTCCACATCCTATCACTATCCAAGTCTGGCAACCTCATCCTCTAGACTCCAAATCCACGCTTTGAGAATCTGTGGATCATCATCATCTCCATCTTGACCCCCCTCTGCTACAAATGCATCCTCCAACTCTAGCATATCATTGTCATCCCCATCCTCGCTACTTGATGACTCTGAGGAATCATCGTCATCTCCACTGCTCATAGATTAGGTGTCTCCACCTATGTCTACCTCCTCCTATCCCCCCTCATCTCCTCCTTCGCCCTCATCTCCTCCTCCACCCTCCTCTCCTCTGTCATCTCTCCTCCTCTCCCCCATATCAATCCTCAGTCACTATCTTGGATGGCATATTTGCTAAGCTATGATTGGAACAGTCAGATGAGTTAGTGGAATAGGCCTATGTTTGGTCCACCATGCATCATACTCAAGAGTAGTCCCTGGATCTATTGTACCTTCACTCAAACCCCACTGTAATGCCTGAAGAGCATCAAACTCTGAAGTAGCCACATGTGGTTGTATGCATGCACCCCAATCAGAAACCTCATGAGAAACACGAGCAAAGTAAGCTATAACAACAGGTGTCACTTGTCCCTCTCCAAACTGTCTAAGTACCTGTCCTGGAAGGTACATCTCAATGATCCTCTATGCCTTCATGGTCCTCCCATTAAGATATCTCTATTGTCTACAGAAAGGCAAGTGTTGAGTATCATCTGCCCAACTGGGGCAATCTAAATAAGGTCTCCAAATGAATTGCTACAAGATATCAAGTTGATGCTACCAATACAAGGTGTTACCCAAACCCTTGTGTCTAATCTCAGGTGCATATCTATACGCATATGGTTCCTCAAGTTGCACGTCAACATGAATAACTGGCCTCAAGATAGAAATGTGCTCCCAAGCCCAGGCCTGGAGCAATGTCACACCATAGCTAAGAGACAAGGACCCCAAGCATATACTTGATGATGAACAATCATATCATGGAGCACTCTTCCCCATCCAACTGGAAAGCCATGGCCTCATCTGTCAGAAATAAGCAAACCACCTATGATACTGCACAATACTATAGTAAGATCATCATAGTCTAATCAAGCCCATGGGATATCATAATGACCACTGATCTATAAGTCTTGCTCCTCACACTCAAAAAGGGTACACAGTCCAGCGACGCCATCATCATGATCATATACAACTCTCTCACCATGGATGAGAATATGCAGTATATGCCAAACATCCTCTAATGTAATGGACGCCTCACCAGTTAGAAGATAGAAGGTACATGTCTCAGAATGCCACTGCTTCACTAACACAGTGATCAAGGCCCTGTTGGCCATAATCTCTAGCAAATGTAAAACATGATACAATCCCAGATATCATATATGAGTAATCTCCTCATCTAGTAAATCAGCTTGAAGATCAAGACCACTGGGTCTACTTTGTTGGCAGTATAACACTTCAATATTCTCCTGCATAGAAAAATATTGAACATATCAAATATCGAATAACGCGATTAAAAAAAATGATCATACACATGACAAAAAAATCAATTTACAATGAATGCATAATGTTTAACACTTATGCCTTGCATTTAACACTAATGTGTTATATTTAATGCTTATGTGTGACATTTAACATGTATGCGTGAACACATGAGCTAATGCGTAAACAAATAAACGTTTACGTAACATTTGAAACCTATGTGTAACACTTACACTAATGCAGTACACTTAAGGCTAATGCATGACAGTTAGTGTGTATGCATAAAAAATGAAAGGCAATTGTGTAATGCTTAAAAATTAGGGCTCTGGATAAATTTGGAAAAATTGATAAAAACAGGCAAAACATAGAGCAAAGTTTGGAAAAATACCATGTCGCCCATCCCCAGTGGTCTCTGATAAGAACGTACTCACTCGGACAAGTGCGGTCGTGCCCTATAGCCAGCCATGATGATCAAATACTCGTAGGAACGTAAAAGACTCACAATGATTTCCCAGAACTCAACACAATGCAAATGAGCAAATGAAATGGCAAAATCACTATTTATAGCTCAAAATTAGGGTTTTTCTCACTCCGATGGTCGTGGACCCCGTGAACTTCAACAAACTTGTAGGCTACTCAAATGATCTCGAAATCACATGCAACTTCACATGATTGCTCACTATAATGATATCACAAATATGGTCTCAATTTTTGAATTTTTTGACCACTTTTTCTGAGGGGGCATATTTACACCCTAAACGTCACCAACACATACTGGGGCAGAAATTTTTTGTTTTCTTTGAAACAAAGTCGTTCCGACATTGTCTCAAAGAGGGAAAAATGTAGACACCTAGAAATGTCTCATTAGTCATGTGCTAATTATTTGTCTAATTGATTAAATAATTCATTAATTATTTAATTGAGCTAATTAATCTTATTCTTCTAATTTCATATTTCTTCATCATTTTACTAATTATTTTGATTTCAATTCTATCGTCATTTAATCATTTAAACCGTTTTCTAATGTTAATTAAATATTTATTATTTAATTAATTGTGATTATTAATCCTTCAATTTAAATCGTCTTTATTATTTAAATAAATTCATTTTCAATTTCTATCTTTAATCAAATTAATCATTCAACCCTTTTCTAACTATTAATTAAATATTTATTATTTTATTGATTGTGATTTTAATCCTTCAATTTAAATAATCTTTATTTTTCAATTAAATTCAATTTCTAAATAATTAAATAGTTTCTTTAAATTATTTAATTAACTAATTTATTCTTCAAATTCTAATTCCAAATCCTCAAATTCTAATTTCATTTAATTTCATATTCTTCTAATTTCATTTAATTTCATTAATTCACCAAATTCTAATAATTTCTAATTCTTCTAATTTCTTCTAATTTCAAATACATGTGCATGATTTCAAAAATCAAATTTGAAATCAAAGTCAAGTTCTAAATATATTTAGATAACAAATTGAATTTAAAATAAATTCAATATTTGAATTAAATCTCATGCAAAGTTTAAATTGAAAATCAAAGTCAAAGTGCAAGGACATGCTAAATTAATTAATTAATTCAATTATCTTTTCAATTCCTATTTCTATCTTTTAGTTAGTTTTTTTCTAAATAAAGCTCTCAATCAACTTTCAATCAATTAACTATTTCATCCTCTTTATTTCCTCCAATCATTATTTTTCATCTTTCAATCGGCTTTTTCCTTGATCAGTTAACTTATTTATCTATTCAATCAATTATGTTTCACATTCAAATCAACAGTTCAACTCTCAATCAGCATGTGAGCTCACCTGAGTTCCATCTCTTGATCAATTTGTTCCACCTCTCAATCAATCCTCTCTAATAATCTACAAATTGAGCATTCAATCTCCATTTTCAGCAATCATGAACTTTGAATCTTTGTGTCATTTGCAGGTTGCCATTACGATATCTGAGAGCCATCATACCACAAAGAGGAGAAGAACAATAGAAGCTACATGCAATCATGGGATAGGGAGTTTTGATTGATTATTTTACATTCCTATTTGCTTGATTGTATCATTTCTTTAATGTTTGTTTTGAGTTCTTTAATTAGATAGGGATTCATGATTTCCCTCTATTTCTAGTTCAATTTGATGATGAATTTTGGCATACACAATTATGATGTCTTGTAAATGAGGAATATGAATATTTGTCTATGTAACTTGTATTATTAAGCATTAGGATGGGCTGTAGCTAAAGAGACTATGTGCTTGTTCCATGTGCTCTTATGTAATTGAACTTGATATAGATATGTTTACCATGTTGAGAATGAAGTCCTATGTTGAAATTAGGGGATTGAAATATTAGATTGTATTTATTCTTGTAGAATCATATGACTCTTGAACCTGTTTAGTAGATTGGAATACTATTTGGATGTAGATAAGTACTTGCTATTATGATCTTGCATATGTATTTGAATAGTATTCTTGATGAGTTGTGCTTAAGGAAATAATCAAATACCATTAGTAAAAGAAGGATAAATGCATTTAGTTTCATGATGTGTTAAGTGTTTCAATGAGTAAAGATGGGTATTAGGAATATTCGATTGGTACTTTAAAATGAACCTAAAGAGTATGAAAGGGGATATAGATATGCATATGTGATTATATTTTATCATAGTTGCATGGGAAGTAAATGTTTAGTTGGATGAGATATGCATATGTGATTATATTTTATCATAGTTGCATGGGAAGTAAATGTTTAGCTGGATGATAGTATATGGTGTTCCAAATGGATATGTGATGTGTTAGTTAAATGTCAAGTAGTGATGTTGAGATACCCTAGGGAATGGAGATGCATTATATGGTTTTATTAAGGAGTTATGTTAATAATTAAATAGTTGTTCTGCTTGTGTAATATGTTACAATGGATATGTTCATGTTGGTTTATGTAAAAATGTGAATAGTTAATGATGCATGGATGAGTATTGGTGGTATTGAGGCATTTCTAGATGTTAGTGTTAGCTTTGAAATAAGGATTAATTTAAAAGAAAAAAAATTCTCCTTTTCTTAGTAGATTTTGGTTTATTTCTCTAGGCTATTTTGGTGGGCATTATAGTCCATCAAATACTAAGTTACCCTAACATCATCTAGTAGCCCTTAATATAGAATCATTCTCAACATATGAAAGAGCAAATCATTAAAACAAGAAGTATTAAAACATGAAAAGAGTCTACCTGCAGTATCTATCATAACCATCATAGAGTATGAATCATGGAGGGGAACTACATCCCTCCCCCAAGACTCGACTTACTCCTGGAAGTCACAAGGCTAAGATGAAAACATTCACACATTAGTCCTAAAGAATTATTTGAATGATGTCAAACTATACCTTCCCTTTAGGATAAATACAAGCAACATAACTGATCTCCTCATTATAGAATTTATCAACAAGTAAAAACATCTTAGTCCAATAATTTTCTTAACTCAAAGTGTTGGTTCCCAAAACCACAGATTGGAAAGCCAAAATACTTGCCAAATCCTCAAGTAGTCCAATCAGCCTTGGCCAATGAACAGGGACAGTTAAGGACTAGATCCCTCTGCACTTTAGGCTCCACTAAACCTAGGTGGGTGTGCCTCTTCCTCTCAAGAACAAAAGAGGTTATTTATAGTGGATTTAAACATTTTAGCAAGTTTACACAACTGGCAAATTATTATTCTACAACTATGTTTTATTATGTGATTTAACTGAATGCTTTGAAAAGAAATGATTGCGAATATATATTGAAAATGAGATTGCTTTCAAGACTTAAATGAAATCTGCATAGATCAATTCATATAGGATTTGGGAAGAACGTTTCTCTATCAAGGACCTTGAATGCATATAGATCAAAACCTTAAAAGATCAATAACAGACCAATGCCTCTATCTAGGAATATATATGACACTTTGTGGACAAAATATCTTATCAACTCAAGAGACAATTTCTCATCAACTATGAAGGTTCAATATACGTTACACAAACAATAAGAACTCAATCTTTCTCTTAATGCAACGGCATGTGATTCACATCATAGAAAATCTATAAATAGATTTATCAAGAGGACAAAGATAATCATCAACACAAAAGTGTACACAATATTTGGAAAAATAAATAGCGAACCTTGTATATTAATCTTCAGGAAATAATTGCATACATAAGCTGCACTTGCAGATACTCCATTATAGATTGCTTGCACAAAATGATACTTCTTCTTCCTATAGACTTCACTAATACAAAATGATATTCAGTCCTTATAGCAGTATGTTTTTTTCATGATTCCTCTTGCTTTTACATAAAAAATGACTCCCTATAAGTATGTGAATCCATAGGCACATATGAAAGGACACACCTTTTCATACATAGGAGGGAGTTACAAACAGTTGTTTTCCAAAGGACACACCCTTTGGTTTATAGATCTAATTTAAAAGGAAAACCCTAAAACACCATACTAAATAATTGTAATAACCCACCATATTTAACCCAACAAATTTGACAATTATTTTTTTTTGTTTAATTTAATCACTTGTGTTTGATTCAATCGCATACTCTGGGCATCCATCCATTTGGATTAGGCATTCATCCAATCGGGATGAGCATCTAACCATACGGGTTAGGCATCTGTCCATACAAGATGTAGTACCCCTGCCCTAATCAACTTCTAATCTTGGTTTAATCATGGTTAGTTTATCTTAATATAATGTTATAGTCAGATGTTTGATTTAATGCATAGTTGTTCATGTGGTTTTCACACTAGTTGTATGCAAGTTGTTTAGTGTTCCTATTTCGTGGTATTAATATCGGGCTAACGCTTTCATTAAGTTTATATATGTATGCATGTATGACTCTTGGTTGCAGGAGATTTCAGGTACAACGCCGCATGAGTGTGAGGTTCATCTTCACCTGGATTTACAGGTTTGAGTGTACCTCTTTAATCCTTAGAGTCGGATTAGTTGGTCGTAGGACCCTAGTTGACCTTAGTCGTGCTCAAGTGAGCATCGTCAGTCATCGTCGGTTTTCTCTTTTTGGTTGGGTTTGCGAGTCGTCTATCTGATCGACTTTCTTGGTTTGCGTGCTTGGTGTGTATGGTTAAATTGATTAATTAGTCCTTAGTATTTAATTTGATTAAATATGTGTTTGTGCATTAAAGATTAATGGACTAGATTAATCGGGATTTCGTTATGCGACTATCGTTGATATTGGATTGCTCGTCTTAAATTGGGAGTAAGTTCAATTAAATGGCTGATTTTGAATATTAAATGCATTTTGTATATGTTGTTGAAAAAGAAAGATCTAATTTTAATTGAAATAGAATTAATTTAATCTATTGGCTTTTTTGAAATAGAAAGGTTAAATTTCAGTTGAGTGAGAAAACCAATTTTAAATGGGAAAAGCAATTCAATTTATTGAGATAGTTAGAAAAGAATTATTTTTTTTGGAAGATTTTTTTTAAATAAAAATTTTAATTCCAAAAATGGAATTTTGGTCAACTCTTCCTTATAACCTAAATTTTTGGAAAATTTTGGAGGATGGATATTTTTGGAAAATTATTTGTTGGAGAAATTTTTTTTGGTTTGGATGAAAGTTTTGGGGGTTTTGGGAGGAAGAAGTTCTTCTGGATCTTGCAGGTTGGGCTCTCCTTCAAGCTATTCCAGGAATTCGTATGGAGGTAGGAATTACCTCATTTGTCTTCCTTGTTGCCTTGGAAATACTCTGTTGGTAGAAAACAAAATGCTGGTTGTTAAAGATCCAATCTTTTAAAATTTAATTTTAGATTTAATTTTGGACTTATGGGTTTAGATCTATGCTTATTTGCTTGTGATCTTCAAGAAAACAATTTGGTTGCATCATTGTGGTGAAAATGGCTCCTTTTGGTCCAATATGGAATTTGCTGGAAAATTGTTTTGGGGTTTTTTTTGTTTTTCCTCAATTTTTCCTTGGGTGTTTGAAACCCATTGGTGTTTGGAGAGATGAAAACCCATCAAATATATGATACCAAAACATAGTTCTTTTAAACCGAACTTATTAAATCAAAAATTATAAACAAATTTGGTGTGGCATTTTTCTTTGAGTTTCAAACTGTGAAAAATATATATAAAAAAAAAAAATTAAACTTTTGGTTGGGGTTTGGAGGGCGGGGAGCGGAGCTCCACCCGCCTCCTCCTCCCCTCCCCTGCTCATGTTCGCACTTCGCAGTGACTGCAGGCTCACTGCGGTGGCCGCAGGGTGCTGCGGAACCTGCGTCCCCCACCAGTGGCGCCACTCGCAAGGCTTTCCCTGCGGCTGGAGTTTGGTCCGCCCAACCCTCGCGTTGGGAGGTGGGCCCGGCCTTCGCCGCCCCATATAAAATGTTTTTTTTTAATTAGCTTTTAAAAATGTTTTTTTTTTAATGTATTTTTTTTATTCAAAAAAAATATATAATAGTTTAATATTATTAAATGGTAATTTTTAATTAAGTTTTTTTTTAATTATGATTAATGTGGCATAAATGTATATATGTTGATTAATATTTAATTAGATTATTATGCAAGATTCAATACTAATTGTGTATATTTTGGGAAGATGAAATATTGTTTTATTGGAAAATCTTTTTGAGATAAAACATACTTTATTCAAGAATATATAGATATTGTTTGAAGATTTTAATGATATAGGCCATCTGGAAATGTTAGAAATGAATATTTAACCCTTGGACATTATGAATTTAAACAATGTGCTTTTGAAAATTTAATTAAGTATCATTTGGGAAAATTGTTAGTTACTGATATTCTCATTTAGTAAAATGAAAAGGTTAAATTATATTTTTCCTCTATTTGAGAAATAGACAATGGTACTATTGCTAATTGTGGTATTGTACTCACCTGGTAACGGTGATTTTTCGTCAATGCATTTTGAAAACTTAGATCAATCAGAGAATTGGATCAGCTTTTATGCTTAAATCAATCTGAGAAAATATTGTCTTTTCCGGTTATTGCCTTTGTGAGTTTAATTCTTGTATTCGCTTTTGCTTATGTAATGGCAAGTCATGCTTTGTTTGATAGGACCCTGTCGTATGGATTGATTTGGGGTACCTGTTTTAGTCCTCGGTTCCGAGTTGACTGTTGCCTTGTGGTAGTGTCATATTTGGTCATATCCTTTGTGTGGGTGTCGAATGATGAGTCGTGTTTGACCAGATGGTTGTTTCCTCCTTTTGAACTCCATTCATCTGACCATGTCTATTTCCTTGGTTTTTGAGTTCGTCTGAGTTTAGTCTAGTGTCGTATGGGAAAGTGGCTTTCCATTGGGGGCCGCACCCAAAGTGGCTGCTGGCTAACCCGTCGAAAGTGAGTCAATAAGTGATAACCTATCAGTAGATTAGGATGTAATCTCTAAGTAAGATAAATGTGCCTCACACATGGGACGAGTGCTAACATAGACCCGACATGCTGTGAGAAGGCCTGAAATGGCAAACCATCATCCTTGTCTTCACGAGAGGATGTGTGGGTCCACATGAGGCTTGGATGGGCCGGAGGCTTGGATTAGGTTGCCAGGGTAACCCAATGTATGGGGTCGGAACCTATGAAGACCTGCCATGGTAACCATACCAGGTTGTGTGATGACACTTGTCCCTACGTTCGCTAGTGTGTTGTCATTTTGTCTTGTTAGGAGTACCTTTGTGGGTCGTCCTTTTGTCTCTGCCCTTGTGAGTATCGGTTTCATGTTAGACCTTGGGTGGTGATGACTCAGTTTTGTGGATGCTCCAATGGACCTTTGTATTAGCTTTGATTATGTTCAGCTAGATCCTTTCCTTTTCAGGGATCGTTTATGTATTAATTGACCGATGTGGTCGTTTGTATATTGTTTATGTTTCACCTTGATGGCCGGATTGTAATGGTGTAATCTCTTGTATTCCTAACTTTATTAATTATCAGAGGGGTCTTGCAGTTGAGCAAACCCGGAGATGTAGCCCTTTAGGGGTGAACTCCGAGATCATTATGGTGTTATGTGATGTTATTCTCTTATGTTTCCCTTATTCAACTTTATCATGTACAAATAGCTTATGTTATAATGGATAAGTGGATAAATGGAATTAACTTTAAATGCTTATATGTAGTCCTTCTTGAATGCCATTTTGATCGAATGCATAAGTGGTTTAGATGAGATGTATCGTAGATGCATGTATGTAATCATCTTTTAAAATGCAATAAATTGGAGTATGAAAGAATGTAACTTAGAGTAATGGAATATATTCAGTTGTTGTTAAGGAAATTAAGTATGCTTGAAAAGATCTCATAGGTTTATGATGAAATTCTAGTGTGTTAGAATATTAGATGTATGGCTTGTATTTTTATGAAAAGCTTGAATGAAGATTATGAATAGATCTTAATGGATGAATCTTTGCTTGTGATTTATATTTCCATCTTCTGAAAGAAATTATCCTGATTAAGAATTATCTCGTTATTAAGATAATCAGCTTATTGGATTAATTGTGTGAGTTAAGTGAATTGTGAAATTTAAGTAATCTCGTTGGGAAACTCTTTAGGTGTTAGTTGATGTCTTCCACTATGTAATTCTGAATCTTTGATATCTTGTTGTATCTTATGTGGTGTAACTTTAAAAAAAATAAAAAAATTATTGCACTCTATTCTTGTGTTTTGGCTTAATCCCTTCGGGGTTTCCTAGCGGGGCATTACACGAGACATAATATTTCATCCATCCAATATGGGATAGGCATCTACCCATATGAGGTAGGCATCTATCCAATCGGGATAGGAGGTGCCCTGGCCAGAGACTTAGACTCATCGGGACCATTCGGGTCCTTAGCCACTCACTAAGTACTACACTCTTCTAATAGGAGTGCACCAAGGTCACCGTCCTTAGGAGTAATTAAATAACATAATACAAGCTTGAATTCTGCCTCGAAATTTGGCTTAAAGCCTCGGGAAGTCAAGTGAATCCATACGAGATTCCTTCCAAGTATGCAATGAATTACTTTTTCCTTTATATTATACTTATCTTTCAAATTAGGTTTCTACTCAATCCTTCTTTTTACCAAGCCTAGACCCCACCCATGAATGCCTGAGTACTAGGGACAAATTCATCCCAAGACTGCCTACATACCCATTTCAGCACAAGATCAAGGCGTAAAGTATGTAGTTCTATTTTCTATTCTATGGTTTGATGTAAACTGATTAGTGGGTACGCAACCCTTTCTAGGGTCAATGTCCCAGACAGTTTCTCTGTGGTTGCTACCCACGGTGGTAGCACTTAAGCAAAGGCTCAAGGTGGCCTATTGCTTGTGGCCTAAAACAACTAGATCTTAATATCTATCATAAGCGTCACCCTTGACCAATTGTCAATTGACAACAATTCTTCGAGATTAAAACAATTTCACAAAAGCATTTCACTCAAACAACCTTAAGGGGGTTTACTATGGTTTAACTCAGTGGATGAAAAATCATTTAAAGATTATCTTATTAGATTATCGATCCAAGGGGGATTAACCGCCTCTTGGATTTTAACTTCCAAGTGTCCCTTATTACTCCCTGACGATTTATAGGGACGATGCCACAGACGTCGTTGATGCAACTTTATTAGGTTTTAAGTGCAGTAGTTCAACACAATGACATTACTCGTAAGCATGACCCAGAGGCACTGTATATATCGAACGCTGCTAGGTTTTGGTTTTCTGACTTCCTTTATTTAGTTTTCTAATTAAGAAGCTATGAAAAACAACATGCTTGAAAACAATTATGAATTGAATGTGTAAAATTTAGATATTGCAAAGCTTAATTAATTGAAATATCTACTTGATGAATTATGTGGAATTAAAACCATAACTAAATTATTTAATATTCAAAACTTGAAATATAACTTACATAATAATGATAATTATGAACCATGCATATTAATAATTAAACTCTTAACTTACATGGAGATGATGAAGACGTCAATAAATGAAATTAATGTATAAGTACTTTGCATGATGTAAAAAAATGGTGTAACTTACATGCAGTATTAAGCAATGATTATTCCTACCACAGAAATAATTAATTTTATAGTCATCGGTTCCAAAATAGCAATTAGTTTAGACATAGACAAATTTTGGATCACATACTCATATGACTTAACTGTTTTTAAAAGAACCTAAAATTATCGGCCAAGTAACCCAATAAATCTCAAATGGATTGAGGGATTCTAGCTATATACCTTAATTTAAAATTACAAATTTATTACACAATAATCCTGATTATTTATAAATTTTTCCTAAGTTTAATTTATTTAAAATTTAAGCTAAGACAATTATTAACAATTATAAATTTTTACTAACTTAAAATTTATCTAAAGCAACTATTAACAATTGGAATTTTATATATATAAATAACAAAAAAAGAAATTGAAAATTTCTTTTAAGGCAAATGGGGAATTTAATGGGGGGGTGGGGACCACGAGTCCCATCACCCCTGCGGACCTGCATGTGCAGGCCTGCAGGGATGAGGGGACATCATGGGCCCCTCCACTCCCCCTGCGGCCACTGTTGTGATAGTGACCGCAAGGGAAGTGGAGGGTACCACTTCCCCGGTGGTTACAATAACTGCCTCCCCTGCACGCCACCCATTAATCATTCGAAATAATTTTGAAGACCATGTCATTTGCTAAATTATAATCACCTTGCAACATTTAATATATTTTATCATTTGAAATAAATTTAATATATATATATATATATGGTTTACATTCCCAGATTATTTAATGGTATATAAAAAAGAGTATTTATGAAAATAAGAACATGAATAAAATAGTTAATCAAGTTATCGCAGAGGTAGGTAATTGTTTTAGATTGATTTTATAGTAACTAGGAGATTAATGTTTACACAGAGAGAGAGAGAGAGAGTTTATTTCTAGCATTCACAGGGAGAGAGTTTATTTTCAGCATTCACAGGGAGAGAGTTTATTTTTACATTCACAGAGAGAGATTTATTTAAAGAATGAGACTTATTTTTAGATTTCCATTCGAAGGGCCAAAGAAATGAATTCAAGAGGAGAATAATAAAGATTAAGATTCATATCATATAAACACACAAAGAGGAGTTTTAATCTTAGAAAAAGAAATTAAAAATAAGGGAAATATGATTTTTTTGCATATATCAAAAAAAACTTTTGGGAAAAGCAAAAGCAAGATCCTATATATATTTTTCTAAAGAAATTTAAATAAAAATAAAGCTATCTTTCACATGCAAGCAAGATCTGATATTTCTTCTCTAAAAAAAAATTAAACAAATAATAAAGCTATCTTTCACATGCAAGCAAGATCTGATATTTCTTCTCTAAAAAAAAATTAAACAAATAATAAAGCTATCTTTCACATGCAAGCAAGATCTGATATTTCTTCTCTAAGGAAAAATTAAATAAATAATAAAGCTATCTTTATCAATAATATCCCTAAAGAAGGATTTACCACTAAATTTTTTATAAAGGAAGATCTAGAAACTATATTTTGGATAATACAATTTTCTCATATGTGAATGTGAAATAACAAAGAAGAGAACCCGACTTATTGAATCCTCTCCAATCTTCTAGCTATCCTCCTTAGATCCTTCCTTGCCACTTGATAGAGATCTTCAAAACAATTTAACAATCCTACAACCAAAATGTAGCTACCAAGGAAGATCCTACTACTAACAACAAGGAGAATATTTCAAAACATAATCAGCTCCCTTCTTTAAAACTTGCATACAATTTTATAACAAAAATCCCTCAATTCCACTATCTAGAGAATTTAATTAAAAAAGAGATTCTTTTCCAATATTGGACTCATGCAAATTGATTAAAAACTTAGTGGGGGAGTTACATGCAAGGTGGTGGAGATTCCTCTAGAAGCTTCTAATTCCTCCTACAACATGTGCCATAATTGGGAGTGGGAAAATAAATAAAAATAAAAATAATGCCTTTGAATTATACTCTCCAAGTGTGTGCGTGTTTATTATTATTATTCTTTTATATTATTTATTCAATCATTTTCAATAGCTCAACCAAAAATTATATAATAGAATTGTATCAAATCAAAAAGTGATAAAGGAGGGTTGTGACAATAATGCTTTAATAATATATCCTTTATCCTCTACTTTGATAACATTTCTTGGAAAATATTCATCATCTCCTCAATATCTCCTGTACATAAAACAAACCAATCAAATCCCTTGATTTTAAACATTAACTACATACCACCTTTGATTAGGTAATAATCCTTCTCCCTTATGTAAAATACTTATTTAGGATAATTCACTTAAATCAAAGTATTAAACACTTGTAAATATTTATTCATATAAAATAATTTACCCTAATGATAGTTTTTCATAACCTAAGGTAAAAGATTTTATATAGAAAATAGAAGCATATACTTCCCTATGCAAAAATGATATCCATGGAAAAACTTTCAATACCTCTTCACCTTTTAGGGCACTTGAATTAGGTTGGAAATATTTTATCACATGAACATACCCTTGCAAATACCAATCAAATCATTATGTACATGATATAAATAATATACCCTAATAAATATATTCAATTTATAAACTTAGGGCAAATAAAATGCATATGGAAGGATCACTTTAATAAATAAATGCTTTTCATCACTTTACTTATGGTAAAAATACATTTTCTCCAAAATAATAATAATCATGCTTTGATCTTTAAAACATTAAAACTATTTACCCTAATGTAAAATGTCCAATTTATTGGATTAGGGCAAATATATACATATGAAAGGAATTCCTTATTGCAATGGCTTTCAATAAATACTATTTATCTCTTTCGTGTAAAAAAAATGCATCTTTCCCTTTTACGAAATATTCTTTATAATATTCATATTTTGATTTTGAAAAATAAATAATATTTACCCTAATATAAAATGATTCAATGAACTTTAAAGGGTAAAAAACATACAATGAAAATATTCTAATGATTTTCAAGATTTAAAATGACAAAGTATATTCAATTGTATTTATTCAAAGGAAATTAAAAATACAACGAAGGTCTAAGAATACTTCCTCTGTATCTGCCAGTAAAATTTTATAGTCTTCCGAAATTTTATTTGTAAGACTTGAAAAGCATTCTCTTTTTTTTTAGCATCCTATTTCTTCCTTTTATCCATTGGTGAGTCAGTGATCAAGCCAATAGTGTTGGGAAAATAGAAAGCTCTGAGCATAGATGAGCATTGGCTTCCTACAAGATATCAATTGTGCACAATTCCACAGCCATCAGCTGAAACTACAAATACAATCACATTTGCAAGCTTTGCCATTTCCAGGCATCATCTGAAGATCGGAATGAAACATTTCCAAAAAAGAAAATTGATCCTCATTTACCATTAGAAGAACAAAGAACATCTATTATAGCTTATGATATATCAATCTCTATTTCATGGGATGCTGAGCATTATAAACAAACACCCATTCTACTGCCCATAATTGACTTATAGTATCACTATCAAATTCATTAATATTATCTCATGAATTTGAGTATTGAAGGATAGAGTTGGATCTCTATTTTTATCGAGTAAAACATGCCTCTTTTAGTCTCCTTCACTGAATTAGAATATGCAAGTCATCACTTGCAAATCTGAGCTTTTAAACAACTCACCTGACACTTTAAAAACAATAAAAATATTATAAAAATGCCCCCCAAGGTGAGATATATGATCTGGGCAATCATTTTAAGATTAAAAACATCATTAATCATTCATTTTCAACTTCAAAAAAAGGCCTGAAATGTAAAAACATGAATTCAGTTTTAGCCACCGTGCATTTCAAAACGGATTGATTAATCACTTGAGTGCTTTGTTATATCTTTATCAGAGATCAGGGACACTTATTTTTTATTGCAATGATCTCCCGATGAGTTTCATCATTTGCCAGCCCGCCATGTATAAAGTGTTTTGAACTTTATAAGTCCCATATAAATATATCTTTTATTCAAATCATTTATTTAAAATGATTTAAATGTATATTCCATAAAAGTATTATTTATCAAATTCAAAATTGAATCTCGATCCTATATATTTTATCTTTCAAAATGAACTTATATTTCCTCTTGCAAAATAATAATATTCTGGCTGAAAAATAACCTACAAACATCATACTCAATAAACTTTACATTAGCCAAGAAGATATTAAATGAATTCCTTGATACCTGAGATTTTGCACAGAGAGTCCTTGTATCATAAACATTTGAAAGAATAAACTATATTATTATAAGATTAATTCAAGTAAGAAATATTAACATATGAAAATGACTACTTGAATTAATATTACATTTCACATGAGAATTTATAATAAATTGCAAACAAGATCACTTTGGGAAAAATAGGAAATCAAATCATGGAGGATTAGAAACTGTCATAATGATACATTGTGACATGAAGAATTCAGAGGAATATTCAATTCAATATGAAAGCTCAATGGGAAAGATTTAATAATACTCAAAGATGACTTACTTTGATAAAAATTTATCTCACCATTGAAAAATATAAGAAAATGCAAATGGAGTGGCTTTAGGAAAAATGGCAGACGATATCATAGGAACCTGCAACTTGGTATGAGAGTTATTTAATATACATAAAATGTAGAAGAACAATTTGATTGGCATAATAATGCTTATATGGAGAGAAAATATGATTCGAAAAAGCATACTTGAAATGATTCCATATTTGCAACTACATACATACCTGAAAAATCAACCACTTGATGTATCCATCGGAATAGGCTTTCGAGAGCTTGAAATGGAAATGTATACCTGAACATAGGTGTCTCACGTGATTTCTCCAATGAAATCGTTGTCCTGCATGAGATTTGAAACTCTAAATTTTGAAAAAATTTAAGGTTCCATCACAAAGTAAGATAGTAGTAACAAGAGTTCTCCTTAACATTCTTCAATTATTCAAATTTAATGCACTACATAAGAGATAAAATAAGACATCACTTTTTACTGACTACAATAAGCATACTATTTTAATCAAATACCTTCAAGAGGCCATTGTTTATGCAATATTTTTGCAGGATATAATTTTCAATCATAATTCCCATCACCAGGTTGGTATCCGTAAAATACAAAACATAATAACTCACACTTTTCAAGCATGACAACACTGCATTAATATCTATATACATAGTAGGGAGGATACATATACATTTTACATGACATTTAATACATACACACTCCTCTATATTACCAAGGAAGTCACATCATACATCTATATGAGTAGAATGTTTGTAGTACCCCTCCCTCGATCAGACTTTTTAAATACATGTTTTGACTATAGTTGACTTTTCAGTGGATATTAGTGGATACATTATATTTTGATATTTTACTCAGATATTATGCTATGATGTTTTATACTTTGATTTGAGTTTCATTGTATGTTGTTTACGCATTATTTCCCTTAATGATGGTCGAAGGTTATTTTATATGATTACTGACATGGACTAACACATTTATTTTATGCGTGAGATGTGTTATGTACATGTTATCATGTTTGTAAGTGTATGGGGTGTGAGGAGATTATTTTCCTTCACTCACTTTGATGAGACAGGGAACATCACGATTCTCCTTCACCGATGGGTCTACTATGTTTGAAGATATATATGTATGCATGAATTGGTGATGCAGGATTTGCAGGTACAAGGTACTGATTTCACCTAGTCCCATAGGTCTGAGTGTACCTAAATAATCTGATGGAAGTGGAGGAGGTAGTCCTAAGGCCCTGAGTTTACCTTTAGCCTTGCTCGTCACTAAGTAGTGTCAGTCATCGGTCAACCGTTCCTTTTGTTGGTATGTTGGTCGTGTTTCTATTTTGCCTTGTTGATTGTGTGTTATGTATTTTTAAAATTTATTTGGAAATAAATGATTAAGTGAGTTTTAATATTTTAATAGATTTATAAATTGCTTTATTTGAATATTTAAAAAGTGAATTGTTTAGTTAAATAGTGAAATAATATAGTATTTTTTTTAATTCATTTTTTTTTTTAATAAAGTTGTATTAGTTTTATGTGTATTAATGATTAATTATTTTTCATATTTAAAGGGGGAAATGATTTTTAATTTGAAAAGTTAAATGAAATGCACCCCTTTGAAAAAGAAATTGAAATTCTAATTTTAATTTCAAAAAAAGTTTTTTTTTTAATTTGACCTATAAAGAGATATTTTGAAAAGGAAAATTTATGTATTTGAATTTTTGACCAAAAACATTATTATTATGCATTATGGAGAAAAAAAAATGCCTAGAGAAAAACCTCTATGTTTTATTTTTGAGTTGGATTTGTTGGTGGAGGAATTTGCCTAGAGTTTGTGGTTTGCTCTCCTTCAACTTTCTCTGCCTGGATAGCTAAACAGGTTAGTGAAATGCGTTGTTTTTGTTTGGGTGAAAATTGGATGTTAAATTTCTGTTGTTTCTTTTTGTTCAGTTGAAATGGCAAGTAGTTTAAATTAGCTTATTTTATTTTTCTGTTAGTTTTCCTTTTTGAGAATTTCCCCATTGTTGATTTTTAAGGGGTTATGCTGTGGGGCAAACCTGGGAAATTGAGGAAATGGAAAAATTATTGGTTATGAATGAAAATTGGAAGAACAAGAACAATTATTTACCCTATTAACCCCTATTGCTTTCAAATTTTATTTTGATATATGGCTGCAGTTTGTTTTCTTTGAAATTTCTGGTTAAAAAAATGATTTTGTTTTCTCTATTTGTGGGAAAAAAAATGGGTTTTCTATGTTTAATATACTTGCTGTTAGATTAGTTTTACCAATTCATTTTTTGAATGACTGGGTTTTTGTATAAAAAAAATAAAATTTGTGGTTTCGTGGTGGGCCAGGCCACCACGAACCCCATGGGTGGTTAGCCATGGCTTCCCCAACCCATGGGGAGGGGACGCCATGGTTGGCAACCATGATGTGGCCACCCACCACAACCTTGTTTGTTGGTGGGGACAACGTCATGGTCCCCAGCCACCGCCCCCCTCATGGGGTTGCATGGCAGCACCAAAAGGGGGGTGTGTGGACTATTATAAAGTTTTGTTTTTTTTAATTTTTAATTTTTAAATTATTTTAATAAATTAAAATATTATATATATAGATATATAATCACATACAACAAGAAGTATATATAGAAATATTTATATATATATACACAAATAAGTATAAGTATATATATTTATGTATATATATATATAATTATATGTGTATATATATATATATATATAATGTGCTAAAAGAACGTAACATTAAAACTAAATCAAGAAAGGACAGTCATAACATCACAAGCATCTAAGGGGTAACAACTATATACCTATATGTCGATAAATATAGGACTAATTATTCTTTAACACATGCCAGATTGATATTTATATACTATATATGAGCGGAAATATGTTTTATTGTCAATGTGGATCAAAATGAATAGTATAAGAAAGCCTAAACGTATGAGAAAATCTAAATGTATAAGCATTTAAAATGCTAGGATTCGTTACTGCATAGGCCGAAGAAGGAGCACCCAAAGGTATGTATGGTTCCCACCCTGACAGCTAGTTACAAGAAAGGAATAAGGAGGAGGAGTCAACCTATGATCTGACCTTAGAGAATATACCTACATGCTTCTAGGCAGAAACTACCAATGGGCTACAAATTATCCAACACCTACTTTTTCTTCCCATATACCATCAACTCCTTGGTTAGCCAAGGATTCTGTTGTCATATTGTCTTCCCTGTAGATGTGATTGATTGTAGTATGCTTGAAGTATTTTAGCAGTTATGTGACTCTAAGAACCAAATTGTTTAATTTCCAATTTGGAGTCTTACCTATTCTAATTGCATTAATGGTTATAGATGAACCACCTTCAATCTCCAATATTTTGATGCCTAAGTCTTTGCAAAGTAGGAGACTTGTAATGAGTGATTCTAATTTTGCCTCATTATTTGTGGCCAAACCTATAGGTTTTGAAAATGTTGGTACAACTGAACTATCCCATAAATGAACCACTCCCCCAATCCCTGCAACACCTGGGTTGCCTCTTGAAGCCCCATCAAAATTGAGTCTAAACCAACCTTTGATTGGAGGGGACCATTTGCAAGCTTTCCTTAGGGGTGCTGATTTATTACCCTCGAGGCCATAAAAGGGGGGGATAATAAGTCCAGACCAATTTCTCCTAATTTGTTCATCCCTAGGGGTAAATGATAGGTAATTGTTGTTTGGCATGATTGGCAAAACTGATGATGATGTTGACATATCGGTATAAGGACTATTGGTGATGATATATTGAAGGATTGTTGGTGATAATATATTGAAGGACTGTTGATGATGATACATTTGATATGATAAGGATGTAATGTATGACCGATATAGATTGAGATATTGGTTGGTGACTTGGTGATCAATTATTTGTGTTGTCATTGATGGCAACCATGGCAATTGTTTATTGTTGATTACTTTTTCATCTAGGTTTACTGGTGTAACCTAACCGGTAATGGATTAAGTTGGTGAGATGAACTGTGGAGCTGACAAAAAACCTGGCAAATAGGACTTTAATCGGTAAACATGAAACAATGTTATACTTAAGCATTTGGTTCTGAAGATTGATGAGGAATTAGGTGTTTTGGTTTGAAACATGTGTTTATATCATTGTAATGAGTTTATGACCAAAACCACATCATGTTTTGATAACCGGAAGTCATGTTTGTGATTTACTGTTGTATTTTTTAGTAGGGTTTTAGCAGGGTTTTAGAACCGGTAACAATATCTCTTAATCGGTGATGCTTTATGGTTTGGCGGTGAATTTCATTATGTCCATAACTTGATGGTGATATGTCATAACCCATGTGAGAAATTAAAATATTGTTTTGGCATGATTAAGGATGGAATTTCTTGGGAAACAATGAAGAGCATAAAATAATGTTTTAAGGGTTTGACTTCTTATCAGATCGATGTGTAGTGATGAGTTATGATCATTCAACGGTTGTAATTATCTTGTAATTTATTGTAATGATCTATATGATGATCTGTAATGATTTGTAATAATCTAATATGATCTATGATGTAAATTCATTTGAATCTTGATGTATCTAGGTTTTTGTAATCGACAAAGATGTAAAGTTTATTTAGGTCAGTTTTGATGAAGTTTATTATGTCGGTAATCTAAGAAAAGAGTGTGTAGCCGAACCAGAGGTGTGTGTTTGCAAGAGTGAATTAGATAGGTGCTGAAGTGGATTTGAACAAGCAAGCAGGAAGTTTTATTTCCAGATCGTTCATCTATTGTTCCCTAACAGTTGCAGCAGGTTCAAAATCCCTTAATCGAGTAGGTCCTAACAGGCCTTGTTCATGTAAATCCCTTAATTGGGTAGCTCAACAACTTGAGTTTAAATCCTCTTGCGAGGTTGCTTCTAACAGGGAAAAGATCCTAAGAGAGCTCATATTGTAAATCCCTTCACTAGGTGACTCCTAACAGGATCTACTCCTAACCGGGCTAGGCTCCTAATAGGGCGCATTCCAAAAGAGTTCATTATCTTGTGGGTACCAATTCCCACCGTGGTTTTTCCCATTTGGGTTTCCACATGAAAATCCTAGTGTTCATATGGTGATTGATTTGTGTTTGTGTTAAGTTGATATCTTTCTATTGCATGCATGATATGGAACACTTAAATGAGCAGTTTAGTAAATCTGATTAGTAGATTAATTTTAGTGGCTACCGGTACTAGTTATGATCTATTTTCATGAAGTATTGATCAGTTTGGTTTAAGATTTTAGTTTGTTATTAATAAGGATTTTCCCCCCTCTCAGTATTATCTGGATCCTCTAAATTTCAATTGTTATGTCCATTATTTAATCTACCATTAGCTACTTCGATGATAGATGCTTCAATTTTGTTCCAGAGTCGGTCGGGTGACATAGCCTTATTTTAAAAAATCCTTCTATTAGTTTCCTTCCATATCTCCCATAAGAGGATCGAAGGAGAGATGATCCATAGCAATACATAAAGCCTTGACTTAAGATAGATTGGCCAGCATAATAGGAGTTCTACCAAATGATTTGGAAGGGTTGTAACCCAATTTAATCTACTAATCAAATACATCCAACATTTGTTAGCAAAATTGCAGCTGAGAAGCAGATGATCTATTGTTTCCTGATCACTAAGGTACAAGGGGCACCTAGTAGGACTGGCATAGTCTAGCTTCTTAAACCAATCTGAGGTTAGAATCCTTTTTTGTATTGTTCTCCATAAGAAAAGGCCTACCTTCAGGAGACATAGTTTATACCAGCATAGTGATATAGGTAGCTTTGTTTTGGAAGGGAAGATTTTACTGCACAGGGAGTTATATCCATCCTTGACCTTGTAATCTCCAGTAGTAGAGGTAGACCACATAAGGTGATCATCTTTATTAGTTAGTGTAATTTTTCTTTGTGCTAGGATTTATGTGAGTTTATTACCATCCTCAATTGATAAACCCAAATCAGCATATGATTTCCATCTCCATCCTAGTGCTGGCTCTACTGCGTGACTAATGATATAATCAGCCATAGATTTGCCAACTCTTGCCTCCATACTATTTTTTTAATTTTTGATCATTTAGGATCATATGAATTGGTGGATACCCACCCCATGAGTCTTCCCAGAATAATGCTTGATCTCCTTTCCCTATATTCCAAGATAGTTCATGAATGAGGACCTCCCTACATTTGATAAAGAAATTCTAGATTCACGAGCCTTTGGGAGGGTTTAGAATTTTGAAGATACTAGTGGGGTCTTGAGAGTCTAAATATTTACTGGACAAGACTTTCACCCATATTCTATGAGGTTCCTGATAAATTTTCCATACTAACTTGGCCCCTAAAGCCTTGTTTTATAAATCTTGGTCTCCAAGCCCTAGCCCACCTCTATCTTTAGGTCTACAAAGCTTCTCCCAGGATATTAGCATGAATTTCTTCCTATCTACCAGCCCTTGCCAAAAAAAGGTTCTAAGCTTTTGATCTAGTTTTCATTTCACTCCTGTCGGCAAGGGAAAACAGGTCATTTGATATTGGGGAAGGGCAGAGAGTACTGAACGTAACATAATTACTCTGAACTTTGGAGTTTTTGATCAAGCTTGGTTAGAATATGCCCCCAGATATTGGAAGACATTTTCCCTTTGTCCACTGGGAGACCTAGATATTTACAGGGTAAAGATCCTAACTGGAAGCCTAGAATATTAGCAATAGCTTTACTTCTCTTCGCATCCATGTTGAAAAAGAACAAATTTGATTTTTCCTTATTGACCACTTATCCTAAAGCTCTAGAGAACCAGTCTATAATAAGTTCAAAATTTCTAGCTTCTACCATACTACTTTCCCCAAAAAGTAAGGTGTCATCAACAAATTGTTGATGTGTGACAGGGGGGATACTGCTAGAAATTTTAATTCCCACAATGTTACCCAAATGCTAATATTTTTTAATGGTCCTACCTAAGGCTTTTTCCATGATGATGAAAAGAAACGGAGATAATGGGTCACCTTGTCCCAAGCCACATGACATATCAAAGAAGCTTTCTAGTGTTCCATTGACTAGGACTGAGACCTTGGGACTTGAAATGCATCAAAGATTAATTTTATCCAAGCTCTACTAAAATTGAAGGCTTCTAAATATTTGCAAAGGAATCTCTAATTTTTCATATTATATACCTTCCTTGTGTCTAATTTAATGAACATACAAGCTCGATGATTGTTCTGAACATAGTGTATTGCCTCCTGTCCAATGATGACTCCGTCAAAGATGGACCTACTAGGTACAAATCTTGATTGCTCCTCCGAAATAATATTCAGAAGAAAAGGCTTTAATCGATTGGCTAAAGCTTTTGAAAAGATCTTGTAGATAGTATTACAAAGTGAGATAGGCGTAAGGTCATTCATACTATCCACATTCACCTTTTTGGGAATGAGGGATAAGAAGGTATGATTAATTTCCTTAAGAAATCTACCCAATCATCTTGCTCCTTCCAAAGCGTCTACCAAATCATCACCTATAATATGCCAAAAAGTCTGAAAGAAACATGCAAGGAATCTATTTGGACCAGGGGCCTTATCCGGATGGAGCTAAAATAGAGCCTCTTCTATCTCCTGCTTGGTAAAATTTTGTTTTAAGAGTAGATTTTGACTGTCATCGATTATTTTGGGAATGTTGTTAATAGAACTGGTTTGAGTTGCCAGATCAGATATCAGTTCTTTGCTTAGTTAATTGTGATAAGAAAGATACCACTTCTGATGCTATACTTTCAGGGTCGTCTAGCATTACCCCTACCTCACTTCTAATGTGGGTTAATTTGTTGATTCTACTTCTAGTTTTTGTTGTAGCATGGAAGAATTTAGTGTTTTTTTCTCCTTTAGAGATCCAAGTCACCCTGCCTCCAAAAGCATTCCTCCTTTGTTAGAATTTCTTCATGCTTATGGAGTAACTCTTTTTCTAATAGGAAGCTATTTTGGTCAATACCTTCCCTAATGGCTTTATCATTTAGTTGGGCTAAGGCTACTTCTATGTCCCTTTTAGAAGCAAAGATATCTCCAAACTGATCCTTTTTCCACTAGAGAAGTTTACTTAATATATTTAATTTTAGTAACAAAACAGTATAGTTTTGACCCCAAAACATCTACCTCTTTCCACCATTTTTCAACATTTTCCATGAAAGACTCATTTTTTAACCACATTTTCTCAAACTTGAAAGGACACTTCTTAGGTTTAAAATCCTCCTTAATGGTTAATTGGACTAGAAAGTGGTATGAACCTAAAATGGGAAGGATGGAGGCCCTAAAGAGGTAGTTGAAGGCTAGGATATCTCCCTTAAATAGAAACCTATCTAATCTTTCCGTGATATTTCTAAATCCATGCCTTCTATTGTTCCAAGTAAAGGTACCATTATCAGTTCTTATATCTATCATGTTGTGAGTATTAATCTAGTTTATGAAATCTATCAGAGCCTGGGCTTCTCTTCTTAGACCACTCACTTTCTTTGAGAGATCTGAGATGGCATTGACATCCTCTCCTAAAAAAAAGTTCCACTCCAAATGGGATGTAAACACCAATCCTACTTCATGCCATATGATTGCCTTCTCATGTGTCTATATGGGACCATAAATATTAAAAAGAACAAAATTTAAGTTACAGCTCAGATGCTTAACAGAGACACACGTCCATGACTTGTTACTAGCAATTAGATTGATTACAATCCACCTAGGGTCCTAGATAATGCCCACTTCCCCTGAGGCACCTATCGTGGGTATCGCATCCCATTCTAAACAACCTAGTTTCTTTTTAAAAATTCCAATCTCGGATTGATTGAGTTTGGTTTCTTGGATTAAGGTTAGTTTTGCTTTTGAGGTGAGGATGCAATTCTTTAGTATGTGTTGCTTGTTAGGGGCATTTAAGTCCCTAACATTCCACGTTAGGACCTTCATGGCTAGGTGGGAAGGTACTTCCCCTTCCCTGCATTCATGATCGAGGTTATTTTTGGCTGCCTTGTAGCTTCCCCATCCATATTTCTAATCTCAGCTATGGATTTCCTACCTTTCTTTTTTTGGATTGAGCCACAATCTAGTTTAGTCTTCCTCCCTAGACAAAAACCTAACCCTAGCTTTTTCTCACTTAAGGTTCCACCCTCAGCCTCAAGGGTTTGACTCCCTAACAAAACTGCTTCACCTTCTTCCAGAGCTGTAAAATGGTCAAAAGGACAATCAACCCTGAAGGCAGAATCCAACTCATTCATAACTTGATCATTAACAACATTCTTATTAATCTCTATCTATTGTTCCAATAAATCCAGTTGTTCTTGCACATCTTCTTTGAACTCCTCTGCCCCAATTAGAAAATTTTGCAACTTTTCTCTATTATTAAGGTCTTGTACCCTCTTATCCCTATTCTTAGTAGAGTTTAGGCTTCTACTTGTAATACAAGCTCCACCACTAGAGTTTTCTTGAGCTGAGTCCCTACCTATTAGAGAGGATGATTTAGCTAGAAGAAGAGAGGGTTCATTATTAGGGTTCTCAGTGAATCTTTCTTGATCTATGAACTTCTTGATTTCTTGCTTATTGGATGACACCTGCTTCGAGACTTGCTTTGACTTTCTACTACCTTTTCAATCTTTGAAGGAGCCCTAGGGGGTGACTTAATATCTATAGGATTCAAGAAAGACTTTCCTTTCTTGTTTGGGATATTTGCCTTTGAAACAGAGTCCTCATTATCAAAGACTTGTTCGTCCACAAGGGATTTTCCTAGGAGAATATTGGAGGAGTTGATTTCCCCTTCATAAAAGGAAGGATTACAAGTCCACTTGCTTGCTTCTGTAATTAACTCAAACGGGCCCAGAAGTGGGTTTTGAGTGTCAAATTGTATGAGAAGTTTAATATCTTTTGTTAGGTCTTTATACAGACTGTCAACCCCTATAAAGACTCCTAATTGCGAGCCTATAAACTCCATGAATGTAGGGCAATGGAATTCGACTGGTAGAGGACCTATATTGACCCATCTAACAGTTTTCTTGGGTTGAAAAGTTTTAGGGTTAAAATTTGGCATCCATTCAAAACACTAAAATACATATCCTTCAATCAAATTCACGACATGTTTCAAAATTTCTTTTTTAATTTCATTATTAGCACAAGTAATAAGGAAGAAATTCAAACCTGGGTTTGTTATCCATACCTGATTAGGAAATTTTTCTTTCCACCATTCTTTCATGTCTTCAAAAAACTAAGGTTTCCCAATCCATGATACAATGATGCCCTTATTGTAAAAATAATTATAATATTCAACCAATGGATCTGAGGGCATCCTGATGCTCTTCTTATTCGACAACTTGTCTTGAAGAACTTCATAGTCATAAATCCCTACCTTCGGAGGCATTGGATTATTTTTTGTTATAAAAGGATGAGAAGAAAGGGGTTTTCTGCTAGGGTTGGAAAAAACCCTAGGGCTATTATGGTTGCCCTGCAAATGTTTATTCACCTGCCAATGATGGCTTGGTTGGCGCCTTGAAAAGCCAACATTTTCTAACCTTAACCACCTATCATTCAAGATCTCTTCATAATTTCAAGTGTTCCTCATAGAGCTATTGGCAATGCCAGATGAGTTAGGGAGAGATGACAGGAAATATGTAGACTTGGTGTCATACAAAAGAGGACCATCCTTGTTTGCATTCGCAGTCAAATAGTCTCTCTATGAACTCAATCCCCTCTTAGCTTTTTACCCCATAACAACCTACCACTCTCCT
The DNA here is from genome assembly GCF_030272615.1 of Cryptomeria japonica. NCBI lineage: Eukaryota > Viridiplantae > Streptophyta > Pinopsida > Cupressales > Cupressaceae > Cryptomeria > Cryptomeria japonica. Next base: position 420,742,002 of record NC_081405.1, on the reverse strand, counting down.
TCCTCATCGCTCTGCGTCGAAGCTTGTTTGATAGAAAGAAAACTCAAAATCCACATCCTCGCTTTTTTTCAGGATATTAATGTAAATAAAATTATTACAATAAAGGCCTAAATATTAATATAGATAAATCAATATAAAAAAATAAGGGTGGATACATACCTTAAATAAATATAAGATAACTATAATTAGAAGATCATATTTAGAATCCTTACTTTTGATAGAAGGTTAACCCAAAGGAAAAACCTTATAATATGTTAGAAATTTGGCTTCACCATAAATATAAAGAAAATTAATAATTTTCCTCAAAATTATCTAGGCTAATTGAATAAATGGATCCAATGTTGAACAATAATTAACCTATACAAGAGAGATGGGATAACTGAATGAAAATTATAAAAAAATGTGTTCTAATGATTGTGTAGACACCTAAAAATATCTCATTGATCATGTACTAATTATTCTTCTAATTAGTTAAATAATTCTTTAATTCTTTAATTAAGTTAATTAATCTTATTCTTCTAAATTCATATTTCCTCATCATCTTACTAATTATTCTATTTTCAATTCTGTCATCATTTAATCATTTAACCATTTTCTAACCTTAATTAAATATTTATTGTTTAATTAATTGTGATTATTAATCCTTCAATTTAAATAATCTTTATTATTTAAATAGATTCATTTTCAATTTTTATCTCTATTCAATTAATCATTCAACCCTTTTCTAAATATTAATTAAATATTAATTATTTAATTAATTATGATTTTAATCCTTTAATTTAAATAATCTTTATTATTTAATTAAATTCAATTTATAAAAAATTAAATATTTTCTTTAAATTATTTAATTAACTAATTAATTCTTCAAGTTTCAAATTCCAAATCCCCAAATTCTAATTTCAATTAATTCTTCAAATTCAAATTCAAATTCATATTTCTTCTAATTTCAATTACATGTGCATGATTTCAAAAATCAAAGTCAAGTTCTAAATATATTCAAAAATCAAATTGAATTAAAATAAATTCAATTTTTGAATTAAATCTCATGCAAAGATTAAATTGAAATCAAAGTCAAAGTGCAAGCACATGCTAAATTAATTAATTCAATTATCTCTTCAATCTCTATTTCTATCTTTTAGTTAGCTTTTTCTAAATAAAGCTCTCAATCAACTTTCAATCAACTATCTCCTCCTCTTTATTTCCTTCAATCATTCTTTTTCATCTTTCAATTAGCTTTTTTCTCAATTAGTTAACTCATTTTATCTATTCAATCAATTGAGTTCCACCTCCAAATCAGCAGTTCAACTATCAATCAGCATGTGAGCTCACCTGAGTTCCACCTCTTGATCAATTTGTTCCACCTCTCAATCAATCTCATCCAACAATCTATAAATTGAGCATTCAATCTCCATTTTCAACAATCATGAACTTCGAATCTTTTTGTCACTTGTAGGTTGCCAGCGCGATATCTGAGAGCCACCATACCACAAAGAAGAGAAGAACAATGGAAGCTACATGCGATCATGGAATAGGGAGAATTGATTGAATATTTACATTCCGATTGTATCATTTCATTGAGTTTGTTTGAATTCTATTAAATAGGAATTCATGATTTCCCTTTATTTCTAATTGATTACATTATGAATTTTTACATTGGACATTTTGGTGAATCCAATGTGAACTAACAATAATTTAACATTCCTTGTTTTCTGTGTGATTTTGCAGGTTTGTACGGATTGCATAACAAAGTCAAATTCACGCAATTGTGTTTACACAATCACACAATCGCATAGATAGGATCACACAATTGAGCACATAGGGTCACGCATTCATGTGGAACCCATCACACAATCATCTAGATATTTTCGCGCAATCAATCATATCATGTTACGCATTCGTTAGTTGGTTTATGCATTCTATTTTTTTTATTTTTCTCATTATCTACACTCTGTTCTATTTGGATTCTGTAATAAATTTATTAAATCTGAATATGGTTTATATTTATTGCATGCTTTAATTATGACATCTTATGGCATGTAAGGTACAATTTAGAATTTCAGGTGCGAGGAGGACGAAGGAACAAAGAAGACAAGACAGACACTATCAGCAAATCCTAAAGGCAAAAAAGAAAATATGAGATCTAGAGGACCAACTAGCCATTGACAGATACAACAGCCTAGTTCTCTCGTATAGAGTAAAATATGATTTGCTTAACATAGAGTGGATGATGAGAGATCTTGCTAGGGAATCACAATCTGTTTTGCAGGTTCCAGATCAGAATTAGCTTTTTTATTTTTATTTTTTCTTTGTCTATTTGTGTATCGCGCATTCACCTAGATAGGATCATGCAATCATTCTATTAGTATCACGCAATCATTCTGTCCGAATTACATAATCGCTCTGTCAAAATTATGCAATCGGTCATACAGAATCACGCAATCACTTAGGTATCATTATGTAATCATTTTTTTTTATAGTTAATCTTCTATTTTCTGTGGATTTTCTTGGGTTACTGATTATCTATTTGTAGCATGTGGTAAATTTACAAAGAGGGTTAGATTATTACTGAATCATAAACACTCATGTTATCATACTTTAGTTTTGGGGTTTAAAATAAACATTGTTAAAATTGACATGCATGTTTTTGATTAAGGTAAAAGCAAGTTTTGAAGGGGCCTTGAAACCCTTTACAAAAGATCCTTAAGAAATAAAAGCATTAAGCAACAAGATGGAACAAACAACTAAAAAGCCAACATAGAAACAATCAAAATCCAACAAAAAACCCCACAGAACCATCAACAACCAGCAAAAATAGACAAAATCCAGAAGAGGAGCAACTAGATGTTTTTCAAGGCATTAGCCAAATTTCCGCTCATCCTATACAATTCTTTAATATTATCCCTAAGTTTAGGGATTTCCTTTGGAGAAGCCACAACAACTTTCTTCATGCTGGCCCTCGTTCTCTTTGCAGCTCCACCAAGAGCACTTTTCGCAGTCCCAATCTCAATGGCATCTTCATCCATATCAAGGTCCACAACTCGCTTAGGAGTGTTGAATCCCTCAAGGACCTTAGAGATATCCTCTAAGTTCTTTGTAACAGTAGTCAAGATATCTAGGATCATAACCAACAGGTTTTTGATTGCATTATTTCCTTCCTCCAGCTTCTCAATTTGAGCTTCCATCTTCTTAGCTTTTTCCTCCAAATCCTTCATCCTCTGCTTCCAATCCCTTTCATCTTTCTTCCTCTCCTCTTCCCAGTGCTTCCCACTTTTTTCAATGTTCTTGATACCTTCATAAGTCTACCTTTCAAAGCCCATTCTAGCATCAGAGAGATTTTTTAGATTATCCAGAATTATCCCTTCTCCAGCAAACTCCTTATCCTTGCTCGGGTTCTCCTTGTCCTTCTCCTACTCGATCTCATTCTTCTCTTGCTCAAAATCCATATCTTTTTCCTCATTAATTTTACCCTCCTCCTTCTCCCTTGGCTGGCTATCGACATTAACTAAACTAACACTGTAGGTAGGACTATCTTGATCGAAAGCATCCTCAGCTTCTCCTTCCTCTTCCCCCACATCCTCTTCTTTCCAACTTTCCTCCCCTCTGGACTCATCTGTTTCCATCTCACTGTATGTTATCACATTTTAGTTTGGTGTTTTAAAATTGACATGCATGTTATCACATTTTAGTTTGGTGTTTTAAAACTGACGTGCACATGCGTATCTCACACCTAAATTTGGGTTTTAAAATGAACGTGAATCAGGCTTATCAATAGAATAACTCACACTTCATTTTATTTAAGGGAAAGAAATTTTTATCGTGTTTGAGGTGGACCTACTGTTGCATCAACTACCTTTCCACTCGCCTTTGGGGTCTTGGGAGAAAGGGAGAAGGTGATAACAACACCCATTTTTCATTTTAGTGAGGGGTATCTTTGACTGGGGATTTCATCACCCCACAGAGGTCCTTCAAATTGGGATGTGTTAGGGATATCTCTCCTAGCATACTCTCGAGTAGGTTTTTCGAGCTGCTATATAAATATACTGGTCAGGCAGCTAGAGAATTGAGTGAATTCAACGTATGTGAGGGCCTTCCCTGCACTGATAATCTCAACTAAAGTCTTAAGTGGATTTCTTTGAGAATCCGTGGTTGGATCGGGACCCCTCAAAATTTTACAATAAGAACCAACTTAGTCGCCCAAATCCAACATTAAGTGATTCTAGGAGTACGGATCATACCCAATAGATACCCCTCATGTACCTTGCATTATGAGACAGAAATCCCTCAGTGATAAGATCTTTAGATCTTTGGGGTAAGAGAGACTGGCATGCCCAAGAAGTGTGTGTCGTGGAGTGGAGCCAGTGCTGCCAGACTCTTTATATGTTCATTTTGTTTCGGTATTTTTTTGCAGGGGCCTCATTGAATGGTGTCCACTTTCTAGCCTAAGAAAGTATTTTGTTCTTTTATATGATTCATTGTACCAGACTAGTATTGAGTAAGTATTTGGGCTATTTTAGGCCCTATCTTACGTATCTTTGAATTCTCAGAGTTGGTTAGAACACAGTTCAGTCAGCTATACCTGTCTTCAAACAATTGTTCTCAGATTTGAAAAACAACAAACTTGTCCTACAGACAAAATTACTGAAAACAAATTTTATCTTGAAACATCAAATGGTCCTACAAACTCAAAAATTTTACATACTTTTGGCCATAGACAGTCCTTGCATAGTCCTCATTTACATCCTTATTATTGTCCTCATATACATCTTTAAGAGTTGCACAAGTCCTTGCATAGTCCTCATTTACATCCTTATTATCGTCCTCATTTACCTCCTTATTATCATCCTCATTTACATCATTATTATCATCTTCATTTATAGTCCTTGTCTAGACATCATATATGTAGTACCGCTCCTCGATCAGACTCTTTTTGGTCTTATGTTTGACTTTAGTTGACTGTTCAGTGGACGCATTATTGTATATTGATTCAGACCTTATGTGATGTTATTTCATGCCTTATCTGGTTATACAGTATATGCTTTCATGCAGTATTTCATTACATATGTTTAATGAGATTTTTATGGATTACTGACATGAACTGACACTTTTACTTTATATATGTGATGTGTTATTTATATGATGCATGTTTGCAAGTGTATGGGATGCGAGGGGATGATTTTCCTTCACTCACTCCAGTGAGACAGGGAACATCACGATTATCCTTCATCGGTGTGTGTGTCATGTCTATTTATATATATTTGTCTATATGCACGTGTGGTTCTTTGGTGTAGGACATTGCAGGTACAGGTACCGGGTGGGTATGGGGTATCGAATCCACCTAATTTCACAGGTCTGAGCATACCTTATTTGTCCGATGGGAGTGGAGGAGATAGTTGCTAGACCCTAACTTAACCCGTAGTCACACTCATGCGAGTGTTGCCAATCGGTCATCTTTTCCATTTGACCGGTATGTGAGTCGTAGTGTTGTGGTCTTGGTTGTTTGTGAGTCATCATTTGATCATTCCTCATTTTGCATATTTTTGCTTATTTGAATAGTTATTTGATTGAGTGAATGATGCTATTTTTATGTTGGCATAATTCGTTAATTATTATGCTCTTGAGTTTATTGATTTAATTAAATAAAGGAGTTGCTAGAATTAAATGGTTAAATTGGCTCATTTCATTGTATTAAATTTGTATTATTATATTGGGGAAAGAAATGAGTAAATGCCTTGCCATTTAAATTTTAAATACTTGTGTTGAAATAAAGTATCATGGAAAATAGAAAATGAAATGAATAAATAAAGGCATTTCCCTTTTTACTTTTTTTTATTAGCTTTTGTATTTTGGAATGTTGGAAAAGAATTGTTTATGGAAAAAGGTAAAATCTGATTTTCTTTACTTTTTAAATAGTTTTATTCTGATTGGCTGGGAAAAACTTTTCAACCTAAAAGTTTAGGTTGAAATATATTTTTCCCATATATTCCTAAAAGTTCACAGGAAGAAGGGAGGCAGATTTTTGAATGCAAAAATTTGGAAAACCATTTTGGAAGAGGAACTTGGAGTTGGATTTGGTTTGCAAGATTGGAAATCTTCCACAAATTTGCTTCCTGGATTGCTTTGAAAGTTGGATAATCTTCCTCTTGTTTGTAATTAAAAAATTTGAATGTTTGAGTTTTTTTTCTGTGTGTTTTAAATTGAAAATCTCTTTGTAGATTCTTGTTGAATGTTGGATTGAAAGAAAGAGTAGTTGTTATTGATAATTTTATTGAATTCAAATCAGATGTGTGCATGTTGAAAGGAAATGATTCAAGTTTCTATTTTGTTGTGTGTTGTATGTTCTTGCAAAATCTAGTTCTTGGCTTATCTCTTCTATTTGGTATAGAAAGAAATAGATTTAGTTTTTTGTGTGTTTACTAGTTTCTCTTTGCCCAAGATTTGGGGTTTATGTTGGTAAAATTGTTAATTTGCCATTGCATATTGCAAGGATTCTTCCTATGTGAGAAGAAGTGTAGATATTGATCAATCCCTCTTGTCTTTTTTAAATTTTTTCTAAGTTTGCCCAAGATCTTTATGTATTTGGGGCTTTTGTGTTGAATTAGTTTCAAAATTTCCTTATCAAAAGATTTCATGCCAAAAATTTGACTATGTTGTTATTCGATCTTTTTACCAATAAATTGTTTTGGGAATGTTTTGGTTCTTTTAAAATTTAATCCAAATAAAATAAAATAAAATAATATATAAAATAATTTTAACCATGCCCACATGGCGGGCTAATCCCACCACGTGGGACGGTAGTGTTTTTCTACTGTGGTAGTAGCACTATTGGTCGGTAATGACTACTACGCGGGTAGTAGCACTACCAGATGGTAGTGACTGCTATGCAGGTAGCAACACTACCAGTTGGTAGGGCTGCTACCAGTCGGTAGCAGCACTACCGGTTGGTAGTGGCTTCTACCGGTGATAGCAGCACTACTGGAGGTAGTTCCTGCTACCAACGGTAGCAGCACTACCAGCAGGTAGTGTCTGCGGCCTACCGGTAGCAGCACTACCCGCGGGTAAGGCTTTTCCCACCGCGTGCTTTTCCCCTTCGCGGTGCTTTTTAACGTGCCGCTAATGTTATTAAATCCAATAAAAATTTTAAGTTAATTTAAATGTTATGTTAAATGGTAGTTTATAAGTTAATTTTTATATGTTGGTTTTTATATTAATTTATTAGATTTATTTGTAAATATTTATATATATGTGTGTGTGTGTGTGTTTGTGTGTGTATATACTTATAGTTATATATTTATATATATATTTATTTATTTATTATAAATCAAGGCTTTGGATTTTTATTCAAATTGATAAATTGGGTTTAAATTTTGGAAATAGATAATATGTTTAATATAATTCATACTTTTATATGGGTAAATAATTAATATGGACTTTATTACTTGTTGGAATATTGAATTGAAAATTATATAGAAATGAATGACATTTTCTAATGATGCATTAAATGTAGGATGTTTTTATTTAATTTTCAATCAATGAAATTGCAAGTGGTTATGATGCTGATGTTCTCAAAGATTGTCTAGGTGCGGACTTAGTGAAATTAGCTTTCCTTGCAAGGAGTATTATTGGTGGTTATTTCTCGTCTTTGGTTCAGTTGTCTTGTTGACCTTGTTTCCTTAACCATGTAGTGTTTTTCCTTATGGTTAACCTAGAGTTAGTATATCTTTGTTTTGACCACTTGTATTTGGATAGTGGTGTTATGGTTGTCTGATTCGCCATAGGGTCCTCATCGAGTGACCATGTGTGTTTAGTGTCTTATGAGAGAGTGGCTTTCGAGTGGGGGTCACACCCGAAGTGGATGGCAGGATAACCCCTCGAAAGTAAAATAATAAGTGATAACCTAACAATTGATTAGGGGGTGGGTAGTTTATAACATCATATAAGATATTGTACCCTGTGCATGGTTGAGCGCTAGTATAGGCTCAAGATGTAATGGGAAGGCCTGGAATGGCAAACCGACCACCTTGTCCTCACAAAGGGTTGGTAGGGTCCGTATGAGACTTAGATGGAACTAGAGGTTCGGGAAAGGTTACCAAGATAACCCAAGATGGGGACCGGGACCTATGGAGGCCTACCTAAGGTAACCATCATAAGCTATGTGACGACACTCTCTCTTTAGGGTCACTAGTGTATTGTGATGTCGAGTCACTTGAGTATTGTAATGTTGAGTCACCTGGAATATTATGGAGTCATATTGTACTATCATGGAGTTGTATTATTCTGTCATCCATGTCATGCTTATGCTTGCTTGAGGGTCCTCTACTATCTCCTAGCACGGTGGGGTGATTCCATTTTGGGATCACATGGTCGGGTGGTAGTGCCACTTCCCATCGGATATTCTTGTTCGTACCTTCATGCAAGTATTGGCTTCACAACCGTTCCTGTGGTTTGTGACTCATTCTCTATCTCATGTTGGAGATTATTATCCTTTGGAGACCTATGTGGTCAATTGTATCAATGAATTTATGTAACCTTGTAATTTGGTTAAGTTGTAATCTTTGAATGTATATTGTGGGTCATGTATTAGAAGATCAATGTAATCCTAAGTTTTGGATGTTATTGATCAGCTTTCTATATGATTTGTGTAAATGTTTTATTGAAGAGAAATTATATTGTATCCTTTCAATCTTTCAATGGTGTAATTTGTTATTGTAAACGGTTTATTATGTTCAATGAGTAATGATGGTTAATTGGATTAATCATAATTGTGGATTTTAACTTTTAGTTTAATTCTTCATGGGTAACCCTTTAGGCATTCTGGTGTAAGTCTTCCACTTGTGTTATTATTGTGCAAGGTAGTAATTTAATGCACTTAATGTGATTTATACTTTTTTTTTTTAAATATTTTTACCCTCAGTTGTTGGTTTTCCTTTGGGGTTTCTGGTGGGGCATTACATTTGGTATCAGAGCCCATGTTTCAACACTGGGTACTCTGGTTTATATGGAACCCATTCAGCATGACCTTTTGTGTAGGTCTTAGTGTGTGTGTTTCACTTGTTTTATCCTTGTCATAGATCTGAACCTTTTTCTCTTGTGCAATGTTAGGTCATAGCTAGGAGAGCCAAGGGTAGTGGCCGTGTTGGTGGCCACAATAGAGGCAGAGGTGGGGGATGGGGTTGAGGTTTTGACCATCATAGTCCTTTGCCACCACCCACTCATACGAGTGTGGATCAGGATCAGTCTATTCATCAAGATGAGCAGCATTCAAGAGAGAAGGTTCCCGAAAGGGAAGAGTTGCGATAGATGTTTGAGGAGGTTCTAGCCAGACCAGGCCCCAGACCTAAGGCAGATCAGCCCATCCATGCTTAGGTTGAGGAGTCACATCAGCAGATTCTAGAAGAGAGAGAGAGAGAGAGAGAGAGAGAGAGAGAGAGGTCCCAGTAGACCAAGACTCAACTACTTTGGGACACATGAGGGACTCGATGAGGTCCCATCCTCCCTTCTTTGATGGTAAAGGTATTGGTCTCAAGGTAGAGACTTGGCTTATCAATTTAGATCAGTGTTTCGCCATGTATCCATATGGTAGCAACACCAAGATGAGATGAACTATCATGTGTCTCGAGATATTTGCATCTATCTAGTGGCAGTTAGAGGAGGAGAGGATCGGTGTGAGCATTAACACCATATCATGGGATATCTTTCTGGAGAGATTTAGGGCACGATTCCTCTCACCATAGTGGAGGCAATCGCAGGCAGACAAGTTCTATGTTATGTGCCAATTTGGTATGATAGTAGATCAGTTTGAGCACAATTTCTATGAGCTCAAATAGTATGTTAGTATTGGTAATGATGAGGTGATGCTTGTTTAGCACTTCTTGAGGTGTCTTAACAACCGCATCAGTGGAGGAGTGAGAGTGTTTAAGCCTGATTCAGTAAAGGTAGTCATGGTGAAAGCCAGGCTGGTGGAGCAAAATCTTGGTTGTGCGCATGGCAGTCAGTCTGGAGTGCAGATCGGGAGTGTACTTTTTAGTGGGACCAAAGTTTGAGGAAATCAATCCCAGACTATTGCACCTTTTAGGGGTTCTTAGGTATCCACTAAGGGGGGCAGCAATAGCCGCCAAGACCGAAATTGTTTTAGGGCCAGCAGGGTGGCAACTCTCAGCATAGGAAGAGAAGGAACTGGCAGAGGAGAAGGCAGAGTTTCCCAGGGCAATCCTCTTAGGGTGCATCTTAGGCCCTTATTAGGGGAAGCTTTCAGCATTCTAGTGGGTCATCTGGGAGTAGAGGACCTGGTAGGGGAGCTTGCTTCTTTTATGGACAGTTTGGTCACATAGCCACTCAGTGCCCTCAACATTCTCACCAAATGGGTAGTCAGAGGCCAGCAACATCAGAGTCAATAGTGGGGGATGTAGGTAGATCCTATAGTGTATTTGCAGTGGTTGATGACCGCTAGGCTGAGCATCAGGGTACAGTGATTGAGGTTGCAAGTGTGTTGTGTGGTATACCTATCTTTGTACTTTTTGACTCCAGTGCTTCAGACTTATTTCTTCATCCATTTTGGAGTGGTGCGGGCTCACCTTTGCTAAGCAGGCGGATAGGTGGCAAGTAGAGTTTGTCACCGGTGTACGTGTGTCTATCAATGCCTTCGTTCCTAGTTGTGAGTTAGACCTAGGACCCTTTGTTACTTTAGTTGACCTTCGAGTCATTCCTTTGGGGTCCTATGGAGTTGTGTTGGGGATGGATTGGCTATCATCTCACAGCACTCATGTAGACTGTCATTTGAAGACAGTAGAATGTTTAGATGACCATGGAAGGAAAGTGGGGATCATTGGCGTTCAGAGATCGATATCCTTATGTATGATTTCTGCTATACAACTTAAGCGGTGTATGCGTCAAGGGTGTCAGATTTTTGCAATTGGTCTTGAGGATGTGGATGAGGAAGAGAGTTGATAATTCTCTCTTGATGGTCACCATATTCTTCAAGAGTATGTTGATGTGTTTCCTTTGGATATCCCGATATGCCTCCAAAGTAAGACATAGATTTTCGCATTGATTTGGTTCCTGGTGAGGAACCTATTTCGAGGGAACCATATCGGATGACTACTTAGGAGTTGAGTGAGTTGAAGTTGTGAATGGAGGAATTGTTGGCCAAGGGGTTCATTCATCCTAGTGTTTCTCCTTGGGGTACACGTGTTATCTTCGTTAAGAAGAAGGATGGTTCTCTTCAGTTATGCATTGATTACCGATAGTTGAATAAGGTAACCATCAGGAATTGATATCCATTGCCTCGTACAGATGATCTTTTTGATCGAGTAAAGGGATCCAAGGTGTTCTCTAAGATTGATCTGAAATCTGGGTATCATCAGTTGCACATTCTTGATGCAAACATTCATAGAACGGTGTTTCATAATCGTTATGGTCACTATGAGTTCACAATGGTGCCATTTGGGTTGACGAACATGCCTTCAGTTTTCATGAGCCTCATGAATGGGGTTTATCACACCTACCTTGATCATTTTGTCCTGGTGTTCTTGGATGACATATTGATTTATCCTAGATCTATGGAAGAGCACAAGGGCCACTTGTGATAGGTATTGCAGTGCTTGAGGGAGAATCAACTTTATGCCAACTTGGCAAAATGTGATTTCTTCCAGTCAGAGGTGAAATATCTTGGTCATATAGTTTCAAGAGAAGGTGTATCCATGGATCCTTCTAAGATCCAAGCCATTGTAGATTGGCCAGCAACAACCAATGTTTTAGAGGTTAGAAGTTTTATGGGTTTGGCTGGATATTACCGTCGCTTTTATCAGAGTTTTTCCCAGATAGGTTACCCAATTACTTCTCTTCAGAGGAAAGGGAAGAAGTTTGTTTGGTCAGAGTAGTGTGAGTCATCTTTTCATACCTTGAAGGAACTCCTTGTTAGTGCTCTGATTTCGGTAGTTCCTAATCCATCCAAAGATTTTATGCTATACACAGATGCCTCTCTAGAAGGTATAGGTGCAATGCTTATGCAGGATGGACGTGTGGTTTCCAATGAGTCTCAAAAACTCAAGGACCATGAGTTGAACTATCCAATTCATGACTTGGAGTTGGCAGTTGTAGTGCATGTGTTGGTTAGATGGCAACATTTTTTGTTGGGGCGTCAGTTTGAGTTGCATAGTGATCACCATAGTTTGCAGTATATTTTCATGCAACCAAACTTGAATGCTCGACAGCGAAGATGGATGTAATTCCTCTACGAGTACGATTTTGAGGTTTGATATATTCAGGGGAAAGAGAATGTAGTGGCAGATGCTTTGAGTCATAGGCAGCATGAGGTTGTAGCATCGTCCCTTGGAGTGGACTTGAGAGAGAGAATTCTTGGAGTTCTTCCTCAGGACACTTGGTATCAGGATGTTAGAGTCATGACAGAGTCCGGAAGGCCATTAGAGGGTAGACATTCTGGATATAATCTTGAGGCAGATGGTCTTCTTTGACATCTTGGACAGATCTATGTACCTCCTTTGGAGGGTCTTCACATTTTGATCATGACCGAGGCCCATCGTGCACCTTATTCAGCACACCCTGGTGTCAAGAAGATGCACGCAAATCTTAGACAGATATATCATTGGGCTGGTATGAAACATGACATTGTTGATTTTGTGTTGAAGTGTTTAGAATGTCAGTGGGTGAAGGTAGAGCATTAGCACCTTGCAGGGCTTTTACAGCCTAATTTGGTGCCAGATTATGGATTTCATAGTGGGGTGGCCTATTTCTTTGCGTCATCATGATGTCATCATGGTCATTATTGATAGATTCACCAAAGTTGCTCATTTTGTTCCTATTTGATTTTCTTATACAACAGTAATGGTGGCACGAGTCTTCTTGGATGCATGGGATTCCAAGGCGGATCATTTGTGATAGAGATCATGTCTTTACTTCAGCATTGTGGACCTCAATTCAACATGTTTTGGGGACCTAGTTGAACTTTAGTTCATCTTATCACCTAGAGATCGATGGTCAGACTCAGCATGTGAATCAGTTCTTGGAGGACATGCTTTCATGTATGTTATGGACCAGCAGTCACACTGGGAGGAATATCTTTGCCGTTTGGAGTTTGCTTATAATAATGGATATCACAGCTCTATATGTATGTCTCCCTTTCAGGCATTGTATGGTCATCCTTGTCATACTCCTTTGAGTTGGGATAGATTAGAGGATAGGGTGAGTTAAGGACTGGATATGCTTCAAGAGATGGAGCCGTGGGTTGAGTAGATTCATGGGCATTTGGTTGCTACTCAGGATAGGCAGAATAAGTTTGTCGATGCTCATAGAGTGGATCATCAGTTTTTAGTTGGCGACTGTGTGTTCTTGAGAGTGCGTCCATGGAAGAGTCTGATCCATTATGGAAAGGGTTCTAAGTTGGCACCTCATTTTGTTGGCCCTTTTGAGATCCTTGAGAGGATAGGACCTATTTCCTACCGTCTTGCCTTTCCACCGAGTCTATCCCGCATCCACAATGTCTTTCATGTTTCTATTCTTCGACTTTATCATCCTGATGTGACTCATGTTCTTGATTGGAACACTTTGCAAGTCAAGGATAGACAGCTTTCCATGGAGCCCATGTGCATTCTTCAGCGTTGGGATTTAACCCTCAGGGGTCGTACCATCGACCAGGTAAGGGTCCTATGGGACCCAAGTGATGAGACCTCAACGACATGGGAGGATGTAGAAAACATGAGAGAACTTTATTCTTATCTATTTTAGGCTTCCAGGAGTAAGCCTAGTTTTGGGGGGAGAGGATGTAGTACCCCTCCTCGATCAGACTCTTTTTGGTCTTATGTTTGACTTTAGTTGACTTTTTAGTGGATGCATTATTGTATATTGATTCAGACCTTATGCAATGTTATTTAATTCCTTATCTGGTTATGCGATGTATGCTTTCATGCAGTATTTCATTACTTATGTTTAATGAGATTTTGATGGATACTAACATGGATTGACACTTTTACTTTATATATGTGATGTGTTATTTATATGTTGCATGTTTGCAAGTGTATGGGATGCGAGGGGATGATTTTTCTTCACTCACTCCGATAAGACGGGGAATGCCATGATTCTCCTTCACCGGTGTGCATGTTGTGTCTGTTTATATATATTTGTCTATATGCATGTGTGGTTCTTTGGTGCAGGACATTGAAGGTACAAGTATCGGGTAGGTACGGGGTATCGACTCCACCTGGTTTCACATGTCTGAGCATACCTTATTTGTCTAATGGGAGTGAAGGAGATAGTTGTGGGACCCTAACTTGACCCGCAGTCACACTCATGTGAGTGTTGTCAGTCAATCATCTTTTTCGTTTGACCAGTATGCAAGTCTTAGTGATGTGGTCTTGGATGTTTGTGAGTCGTCATTTGATCATTCCTTGTTTTGCGTATTTTCAATTATCTGAATAGTTATTTAATTGAGTGAATGATGCTATTTTTGTATTGGCATAATTAGTTAATTATTATGCTCTTGAGTTTATTGATTTAATTAAATAAAGGAGTTGCTAGAATAATGGTTAAATTGGCTTATTTCATTATGTTAAAGTTATATTATTATATTGGGGAAAGAAATGAGTAAATGCCTTGCCATTTAAATTTTAAATACTTGTGTTGAAATAAAGTATCATGAAAAATAGAAAATGAAATGAATAAATAAAGGCATTTCCCTTTTTACTTTTTTTTATTAGCTTTTGTATTTTGGAATGTTGGAAAATAATTGTTTATGGAAAAAGGTAAAATCTGATTTTCTTTACTTTTTAAGTAGTTGTATTCTGATTGGCTGGGAAAAAAATTTCAACCTAAAATTTTAGGTTGAAATATATTTTTCCCATATATTCCTAAAAGTTCATGAGAAGAAGGGAGGCAGATTTTTGAATGCAAAAATTTGGAAAACCATTTTGGAAGAGGAACTTGGAGTTGGATTTGGTTTGCAGGATTGGAACTCTTCCACAAATTTGCTTCCTGGATTGCTTTGAAAGTTGGATAATCTTCCTCTTGTTTGCAATTAAAAAATTTGAATGTTTGAGTTTTCTTTCTGTGTGTTTTAAATTGAAAAATCTCTTTGTAGATTCTTGTTGAATGTTGGATTGAAAGAAAGAGTAGTTGTTATGTATAATTTTGTTGAATTCAAATCAGATGTGTGCATGTTGAAAGGAAATGATTCAAGTTTCTATTTTGTTGTGTGTTGTATGTTCTTGCAAAATCTAGTTCTTGGATTATCTCTTCTATTTGGTATAGAAAGAAATAGATTTAGCTTTCTGTGTGTTTACTATTTTCTATTTGCCCAAGATTTAGGGTTTATGCTGACAAAATTGTTGATTTTTCATTGCATAATGCAAGGATTCTTCCTATGTGAGAATAAGTGTAGATATTGATCAATCCCTCTAGTCTTTTTTAACAAATTTATGAATTTTCCCAAGATCTTTATGTATTTAGGGCTTTTGTGTTGAATTAGTTTCAAAATTTCCTTATCAAAAGATTTCATGCCAAAAATTTGACTATGTTGTTACTGAGTCTTTTTACCAGTAATTTTTTTGGGAATATTTTGGTTCTTTTAAAATTTAATACAAAAAATAATAATAATATATAAAATAATTTTAACCATGCCAACGTGGTGAGCTAATCCCACCACATGGGACGGTAACTTGTTTTGCTACCACGGTAGTAGCACTACCAGTCGGTAGTGACTGTTACACGGTTAGCAGCACTGCCGGATGGTAGTGACTACTACACAGGTAGCAACACTACCAGCTGGTAGGGCTACTACCGATGCTACCAGTTGGTAGCAACACTACCGGTTGGTAGTGCCTACTACCAATGGTAGCAGCACTACTGGTAGGTAGTGTCTGTAGCGTACCAGCAGCAGCACTACCCGCGGGTAGGGCTTTGCCCACCGCGTGCTTTTCCCCTTCATGGTGCTTTTTAACATGTCACTAATGTTATTAAATCCAATGAAATTTTAAAGTTATTTTAAATGTTATGTTAAATGGTAGTTTATAAGTTAATTTTTATATGTTGCTTTTTATATTAATTTATTAGATTTATTTGTAAATATTTGTATATCTCTGTGTGTGTGTGTGTGTGTGTGTGTGTGTGTGTGTGTGTGTGTATACTTATACTTATATAGATTTATTTATTGTAAATCAAGGCTTTGGATTTTTATTCAAATTGGTAAATTAGGTTTAAATTTTGGAAATAGATAATATGTTTAATATAATTCATACTTTTATTTGGGTAAATAATTAATATGGACTTTATTACTTGTTGGAATATTGAATTGAAAATTATATAGAAATAAATGACGTTTTTGAATGATGCATTAAATGTAGGGTGCTTTTATATAATTTTCAATCAATGAAATTGCAAGTGGTTATGATGTTGATTTTCTCAAAGATTGTCTAAGTGTGGACTTAGTGAAATTAGCTTTCCTTGCAAGGAGTATTATTGGTCGTTATTTCT
Organism: Cryptomeria japonica; assembly: GCF_030272615.1. Classification (NCBI taxonomy): domain Eukaryota; kingdom Viridiplantae; phylum Streptophyta; class Pinopsida; order Cupressales; family Cupressaceae; genus Cryptomeria; species Cryptomeria japonica. The sequence continues at coordinate 420,725,523 of NC_081405.1, read as the reverse complement.
CATCTCTAGTTCAGTCATCCTGTTGTGGCATATCTTTGTGACTTTTTAATCAAGCGATGTATGATGACCTCATTGCCTTAACCATGTAGTGTTTTTCCTTATGGTTAACCTAGAGTTGGTATATCTTTATTTTGACCACTTGTATTTGGATAGTGGTGTTATGGTTGTCTTCTTCGCCATAGGCTCCTCATCGAGAGACCATGTGTTTTTAGTGTCCTATGAGAGAGTGGCTTTCGAGTGGGGGCCACACCCCAAGTGGATGGCAGGATAACCCCTCGAAAGTCAGATAATAAGTGATAACCTAACAAATGATTAGGGGATGGGTAGTTTATAACATTATATAAGATATTGAACCCCATGCATGGTTGAGTGCTCGTATAGGCTCAAGATTTAATGGGAAGGCTTGGAATGGCAAACTGACCACCTTTTCTTCATGAAGGGTTGGTAGGGTCTGTTGGCATTTTTTATGTTTATGATGTGATTGTCATTGATGGACACACACTTGCATTGAGATCTTCTTTATATGTATGAGCTTAAGCTCAACCGGAATATGTTGCAACTGGTATGTTGTATTTTAGTCGTTAGACTATTGGTGTTTTGCAGAATGTGTTTACCAGTCTGAAGCAGCATGTTAACCCCAAGCGGTTTGAGGATCTCAAGCGGTACGAAGGATCAAAGCAATAGAACACATATTTCCTAGTCTTCATTTTGTCAAACCGGCAATCGGCATTTTGTATGAACTGGTAATACTCTGTGTTGAGTTACCAACCTGCATTTTGTGATGAGTTACCATCCACCGATTGTTTGATGGTGCCAACACTTTAACGGTGCTTTTTGTGTCGTGTTACCAAGTATTTCTAGGTTCATTGAGCCTAGGGAATTGGATTTTAATCCTATTGGACCGACATGAAATCAGATTCCTTTATAAGGACATCATGTCTAGGGTTTTAGGTTATTGTTGTTGTTGTTGTTGGTGAAGTTGATATTGTTGCTAGGGTTTAAGGTGGTTGAGGAGTCAGATAGAGTATTAATGTGTAGAAGACTAAAGTAATGTTGGAATGCATTAGAAAAGAGCTATCAAGGATCTAATCAAGGAATTTGTGCTATTTGCTAGATCACTCACTTGTTGATTACTCACATCCTCAACAAGTCTGTAGCCCTTAACCAAGTAGGCCCAAAAGCCTTTTGTAAATCCTCTAACAAGGTGGTTCACATCTATGGATCTAAAATCCTCTAGCAAGGTAGTCTTTAATCAGACTTATCTCCTAACAAAGATTGAGATTCCTAACAGGATCTTTTTTGGTAAAGAACATTGTAAGACCTTAACCGGTCTAGTTCCTATTCTGCAGATAGTTACTTATGAGTTCCATCTCACTGTGGTTTTTCCCATTTGGGTTTCCACATCAAAATCTCATGTGTTATGGTGTTTGTTCTTTTGTGGGTGAATGCATTATTTTCTATTTGGTTTGCATGTGTGCTAACTGGTTTGTCTACTAATTTGTTTTACCGGTTTACTATTAGTCTTGCAAAGTGTTTAAGTGCAAAGATTTTTGGCATACTAATTCAACCCCCCTCTTAGTATTCATCAATTGGTATCAGAGCCTACCTTTCTATAAGTTTAACCACTTGGAAAGAGATATGGGGGAATACACATTGAGGGAACTTACTCATCAACTCACTCAGTTTGAGCAAGCCTATGATGATCTTATGGTCAAATACAAGGCATCTCAAGCAAAAAGGAGAGAACATGCAGAAAAGCTGATGGAGCTATCTAAAAATAGTTCCTCTGATGAAGCAAACATGGAAGCCCTGATTCAAGAAGTAGAAAAGTTGAATGAATCCAACTCCAACTTGAGAAAAGAATTGGAAGGACTGACTATTCGAATGTGCTAAGAGCTTGAGAACTAGAGGAAAGCTGAAGATCTGGTCAAAGACAAGGATCATGAAATCTCCAAGCTGAAGCAAGAGATCAATGCCCTAACTGCTCAACTCCATGTGAGCAAAGTGGAAAAGGAAGACATGCAAGGAGAATTGAACATTGCCATCTCTGAGAATGAAAACTTGATGGAAACAAATGCTACTATTTCCAAATAACTCTCTGAGTCAAAGGAAATACTTGCTAAGTTCAACAAGAGTACTGTCAAGATAGAGAAAAAGCTTGAATCTACCAAACCGGTTAAGAATACCAATGGACTTGGTTATTTCGGTCATGAGGAAGGTGAGACCTCTGGTACAAATGCTGGAACATCAAAGAAACAACCGACATCAAAGGATAAAGGTAAGAAAAAGTTTAAACTTGTTTACTTTAACTGTCTTAAAGAAGGACATACTGCAAATGTGTGTAGGAGTAAGGCTTACAATAATTTTCCTTATTTCCTAAATGATAAGCCTAGATCCTATAGATTCAATGGCAACTATTATGCATGCAACAAGTATGGGCATAGAGCATCTGAATGCAGGTCAGTTATGAACAACATTGGTAGATATCCTCAGAGGACCCAAGGAGTTGGTCCTGAACCTTTTGTGAACCGGAATCACAACCGGTTTAATGCTTTCAATCATTAGTCAAGAAGCGGTGGCTATCAAGCGGCAACCGGATGGAGAGAAAACTATATGGTCTATCATGGTCATGGTCGCACTACTGCAATATACAAAAGGAAGAACAACAACATGAATAATGGACCTTGGAGAGCACCTGGATTGGTCTGCTATCACTGCAACAAACCACGTCACATTGCTAGATTCTATAGATCAAGAAAGAATATATCAGATGATATACTGGTCACCCCACAAGGAAACATTGATGTTGACACTATTAAAGTGGATATGAACAAAGCCTAGAAGAAAAAACCAACGGTGTTGCAAGAGGAACCAATTTCTGCACCTAGTGTGGAAATGACGAAACCGACAAACTAAGCTTTAGAAAAGCTTAGGGGGAGCAAATGGTGAAATGTTTTGAACCCCCAATTTACATCGATAAAAGACCTTCACTAGTATGCGATACCTATCAATAGGCAGAAGACTGGAAATGGTAAAAGGAAAATTAGGGTTTATGCCCTAATGGTGGAGCATTAATTGTGGTAGGTGAGGAATATGTTTAAAAGGATTTTTCAAATCATTTCTCACTATCAGTTTTTGAAGCAAAGCAGGTTTTCGAGTGCAGAGCGACGACAAAGTGATTTGTGCTACGATTTTGAGAATTTAAGGAACCTTGAAGGAGATTCAAATTCAAATTGCAAACAGTCAAGTGAAGAATGCAAAGCGGTGATTCTACAACCGACGAAGTGTGAGGTGGAAAAGAATCTGAAAGCCCTAAATTCACGATTTTTGAAAGGTATTTTTTGAGTTTTCAGTTTCTATCATGGCTTTTGCATCCCATACTAGCTCTAGTACATCTGTAGATTCAGCAAGCTTTATTCAACGCAAGTCTAGATATAATGTCCTATCACAAGTACCAGCTGGTGTGATAGTAGAAGAGGGAATCTCAGATTACATAGATTGTAAAATCGAAGACCTAGGGTCTCTAGCAATTCACACGCAGCTAGGTTTATTTTGTGGACAAGATAAAAAGATCAAACCAAAGTATAGTATCTTGGAGAAGAAGAAGCTCCACAATGTTGTTTATTTCCTAGAGGATTTCACAAATGAGCACATTAGGATAATTCTAAGTAGAGTTCATGGTGACAAGATGTACCTGGAAAGAACGCATGATATAACACCATAAGCAATTCATGTCGTCGCCAGTTTCTACAATATAGGGGAAGTGCCAACCCTAATTACAGTAAGAAAAACTGAAGTGTCCAAGCTCACTAGTTCAGTGAGCGACTCACGAGGTATGACCGTCAATTCTATCAAGGATGATTTGGTGAAATATGCATGTATGGTGATTGGATACTGGACATTCTCAACTAGCAGAATTAACTCTATATCTGCTACAGTGGTAAATGCTGCTTACCAGATGATCAAGGAGGATGCATCATTTGACCTATGCACCGGTATGCAAAGGCAACTCCTATTGAATCTAAAATCAATCAAATAGGATAATGCATTGAGGTTCAAGTTTGGACAACTACTGGTTGGGTTATTCTTTTACTTTCAAGGCTACTTTCTAGGAGTAAGTGATGTCCAATGGTCTGCTAACCAACCAGTAACCAAGCAAATCAAGGAAAGCATTCAAGTAGTTGGAACCAGTTACCCTAAAGTTCTAAACAAGTACTTTGATGAGTTCAGATTCAAAATGAGTCAGAGGGTGAGAATAGTAGGTGATATTGTCAAGAAATATGAAGATGATATATGTTTCACCATTAAAGTGGATCAATGCATAATGGAGGTTGTTGAGCCCAGACGGGAGGAAGTGGAGCCTATGGGCTATAAGGTAATGAATGATATGCTAGAAGGATATGCCTCTACCCTTATTGCCTCACTACTTGATCCAAAGGCAAAAAGAACTAGCACCTACCTAGAAAGGATAACATCAGTTGAGGAAACCTCAACAAAGAAAGGAAAAGAACCTTCAGTGAAGAAGGCAAAAGCAATGCCTTCAGCATCGGAACCGGCTACTACAGCTAGTCCTACAGTGACCAAGCAGTCACTGGCTAAAAAGAAACCTAAAGTGCCAACTGCTAAAGTGTTCGAGAGAAAGGGGAAGACAAGGAATACCTAAACAGACTCAGAAGAAACTGTGTCTAAGGAAAAATCAAAGAAGACACGTCAAGCAAAGAAAAAGACAAAGAATGAACCGGCATCATCGGCACTAGTAAATATTGACATCTCCTCCTACAAAACTTTGACACATTATCAAAGAACTATCAAAAACATTAGGAGAAAAGTGTTGAATGATTTAATTGACTGTTTTGATGACTTTAATGATGATGAAAAGGAAGCGGTTGAAAAAGAAATAATTCAGTATTTATGTGTTAATGACTGGTCACCTTCAGAAATTAGATCTGAGACACCAGATTCTTTGTATAAATCCTTAGACAATAAATGGCGCATTGTCATAGAGCAGGAACAGGAAATGAGAGAAAAAGTTTTTGCTGAACACTTTCCTGATGTATCAAATTCAGAACTATTTGAAGTAATGAATAAATACAAAGGCCTCTTCTTCATGAGAAGAAGAAGACTCTTGTTACTTGAAGGGAAGGGTAAAGAAGTGCTCAAGAATACACACACCCTTGCTCTAGAAGCCCTGAAGATGCATCGAGTGGCTGGAGCCAACAGGAAGGCCGAGCAAGAACCGGCAATAACTAAATCGGATGAAGTGTTTGATGATGAAGGAAATCTGGTTGTTGAACCGATTGACACTATTGATGTCGATGCTCTGGATAGAGAAGATATTGCTTAATTTACACCATTGAAAGCTACATGATAGGAGAAGCAAGTAGAACAGGAAATAAAGCAAAAGGAAACTGAGGACAAAAAGAAGGAAGCAAAGAAGCAAGCGGAGGAGAAGAAAGATGAAGAGGAGAAGAAGAAGAAAGATGAAGAGGAGAAGAAGAAGAAGGATGAAGTGGAGAAGAAGAAAAAGGAAGAAGATGAGGAGAAATGGAAATAGGAAGAAAAGAGAAAAGAAGAAGAAAAGAAAAGAAAAGAAGAGGAAGAAGAGAAAAAGAAACAAGAAGATGCAAGGAAGAAGAAAAAGGAAGAGGATGAGAGAAAGAGAAAAGAAGAAGAGAAGTGAAAGGAAGTAGAAAAGAAGAAGGAAGAGGAAGGTAAGGAAGAGCAGAAGTAGAAGGAAATAGAGAAAAGGAAGAAGGAAGAGGAAGAGAAGGAAGAGGAAAAGAGAAGAGAAGCGGCAAGGAAGAAAACAGAGGAGGACAAGGCAGGAGAAGCAGCAAAGAGCACACAGATGGAGACACCTAAGACAACCGGTAGTCAAGCCAAAATGGCTGACCTTACCAGTCCCATTGACCTCCAGTCTGCAAGTGAAATGGAGCTACTGCAGAGCATCAAGGTTGCTCAAGAATGCCTTGAGGTGTTAAGGAGGAAGAAGGAGGAAGATGTGATCCAAGCTGCGGTGGACACTCTTAATGGTTTGTTACCCGGTACAAACCTTCCCAGCACCGACTCATCATTGGCACAAATAAAGCTCCTATGCACAGTAGTAGATGATCAAGTGGAGAGCTTAGTAGAGGTAGCAGAGGAAAATGATAAGAAAGAGCATCAAAAGGCTCTAAATATTGCTCTGGTGAAGAAGTTAAATGGGCTCCGGATTGAACTCCAAAAAGAACAAAAGGATATAAGGGACGCTCTAGATGAGGAGAATCTTCTACTCAACAAGATTTGCCAACCCCATCTATTCTATGATGATGTGCTTGCACAAAAGAAAAAGCTTCAATCTGACTTGCAGTCCTACATGAGCACATTCAAGACGCCTTATGACTCCTTTATAGCCTATGGGCAAACCGTTCACCGGTTTCACATCCAGACAGCAAAAATGGAGCATGAGATCAGCACCCAATCATGAGATTTGCAGGAGCTACAACTGGTTCTACTCCCACATCTGCATATTCTTCAAAAGTGTTATCTAAATCTGGATGCCTTAACAGTGACATAGGAGATGAGCACAATTGACACCATGGAAGAACAGGTCTCCCAGATGCAGACAGAGAAAGAAGTAACCACCTCCCTACTTGAGTCCTGGTCTTTATCTATGAAACAATTCTTGTAGGACTTTAAATCTGTTTTTGACAAGTTTTATTCCTTATTGTCATAAACTTTTATTATTTTAATACCAAATGAAAATAGGGGTTGTTCAGTTGTACTTTGTCATTGTTGGCAAAGGGGGAGAAGTATTCTAAGGAGAAGTATCTGGTATTTAAAATAGTATTCTAAGGAGGAGAAGTATCTGGTATTTAAAATTTTGATGTATGCTTTGATATCTCTAGGTGCAAAATAGTTATACATTGTATTAATAAAGGGATAGTGTATATGCTTAAGGGGAGCAATTTTTGATGTTTATGATGTGATTGTCATTGATGGACACACACTTGCATTGAGATCATCTTTATATGTATGAGCTTAAGCTCAACCGAAATATGTTGCAACCGATATGTTGTATTTTAGTCATTAGACTATTGGTGTTTTGCAGAATGTGTTTACCGGTCTGAAGCGGCATGTTAACCCCAAGTGGTTTGAGGATCTCAAGTGGTATGAAGGATCAAAGCAATAGAACACATATTTCCCAGTCTTCATTTTGTCAAACCGGCAACCAGCATTTTGTATGAACCAGTAATACTCTGTGATGAGTTACCAACTGACATTTTGTGATGAGTTACCATCCACCGATTGTTTGACGGTGCCGACACTTTAACGGTGCTTTTTGTGTCATGTTACCAAGTATGTCCAGGTTCATTGAACCTAGGGAATTGGATTGTAATCCTATTGGACTGACATGAAATCAAATTCCTTTATAAGGACATCATGTCTAGGGTTTTAGGTTGTTGTTGTTGTTGTTGGTGAAGTTGATATTGTTGCTAGGGTTTAAGGTGGTTGAGGAGTCGGAGAGAGTATGAATATTTAGAAGACTGAAGTAATGTTGGAATGCATTAGAAAAGAGATATCAAGGATCTAATCAAGCAATCTCTGCTATTTGCTAGATCACTCACTTGTTGATTACTCACATCCTCGACAAGTCTATAGCCCTTAATCGGGTAGGCCCAAAAGCCTTTTGTAAATCCTCTAACAAGGTGATTCACATATGTGGATCTAAAATCCTCTAACAAGGTAGTCTTTAATCGAACTTATCTCCTAACAAAGATTGAGATTCCTAACAGGATCTGTTATGGTAAAGAACATTGTAAGACCTTAACCAGTCTGACCTTAACCGGTCTGGTTCCTATTCTGCAAATAGTTACTTGTGAGTTCCATCTCATTGTTGTTTTTCCCATTTGGGTTTCCACGTCAAAATATCATGTGTTATGGTGTTTGTGCTTTTGTGGGTGAATGCATTATTTGCTATTTGGTTTGCATGTATGCTAACCGGTTTGTCTGCTAAACTGTTTTACTAGTTTACTATTAGTCTTGCAAAGTTTTTAAGTGCAAAGATTTTTGGCATACTAATTCATCCCCCCTCTTAGTATTCATCAGGGTCTGCATGAGACTTAGATGGACCCGGAGGTTCGAGAAAGGTTACCAGGATAACTCAGGATGGGGGTTGGGACCTATGGAGGCCTACCTAGGGTAACCATCGTAAGTTATGTGATGACACTCTCTCTTTAGGGTCACTAGTGTATTGTGTTGTCGAGTCACTTGAGTATTGTGATGTTGAGTCACCTAGAATATTGTGGAGTCGTATTGTACTATAATGGATTCGTATTGGTCTGTCATCCATGTCATTCTTATGCTTGCTTGAGGGTCCTCTGCTATCTCGTAGCACGGTGGGGTGATTCCATTTTGGGATCACATGGTCAGGTGGTAGTGCCACTTCCCATCGAATATTCTTGTTCATACCTTCATGCGAGGATTGGCTTCGTAGTCGTTCCTATGGTTCGTGACTCATGCTCTATCTCATTTTGGAGATTATTATTCTTTGGAGACCTATGTGGTCAATTGTATCATTGAATTTATGTAACCTTGTAATTTGGTTAAGTTGTAATCTTTAAATGTATATTGTGGGCCATTTATTGGAAGATCAATGTAATTCTAAGTTTTGGATGTTATTTATCAGCTTTCTATATGATTTGTGTAAATGCTTTATTGAAGAGTAATTATATTATATCCTTTCAATCTTTCAATGGTGTAATCTGTTATTGTAAATAGTTTATTATGTTCAATGAGTAATGATGGTTAATTGGATTAATCGTAATTGTGGATTTTAACTTTTAATTTAATTCTTCATTGGTAACCCTTTAGGCATTCTAGTGTAAGTCTTATGCTTGTGTTATTATTGTGCAAGGTAGTAATTTAATGCACTTAATGTGATTTATAGTTTTTAAAAAAATTATTTCAACCTTACTTGTTGGTTTTCCTTTGGGGTTCCTAGCGGGGCATTACAATATACGTCTATCTTAGTCCATCGTTATTTGTATAATCATCCTAGAAAGTCATACCTGAAACGTCCAAATCACAATTAGAGGATCAATCAAATTCAACCTCAACTCAAACAAGTTTGTCAAGCTCAACAAATCAAATATTATCACATTTAGAGAAATGGAGAAAACATCTCACATGTTGTGATCCGAGGTCCAAACCAATCAGAAAAACATCATGGATTCATATTATACATTTCATAGGGAAGGTGGAGAATTCATCCCTTCCATTCCTATTCCATTACCATCCATAGAAACCTTAGCTCAATAGATCAAGACTCTGCAACAATAAATTATAGACATGACTAGTCCTAACAACCATAGGGGTTGGTTAGAAAAAATGATGAGAGAACTGATGACCACGAGGGAATCAGTATCAGGCCAATCTTCTTCTTCTTGTGAAACCATTCAAACATGCCAACCTTCATTCTTCAACAAAATCGTTCCTACCTCAGTTCAACCAACATTAGAGTCATGTAAACCTTCTTTTTCTTTCAACCCACTATATCAATCATACCAATCATATCAACCCAACAATCAAACCCCTCTCGACCAAAATCAAACCCAATTCAACCAAAGTCCAAATCAAAATTCACACCAACCCAACATTCAAACCTCTTTCAACCAAAATAAAAACCCTTTCAACCAAAGTCCAAATCAAAATTCATTCAACCAAAATCAAACCTCTTTCACCCAAAATCATACTCCTTTCAACCAAAATCAAATCCCTTTCAACCAAAGCCCAAATCAACCATATATATCCACCATTTCATCATCCCCTGAAGACACACAAGACCAATCCATGCCATTTCTATCTAATAACACAACCTCCCAAGGGCTATCCATCGTGCAAATCTAATCTAATTCAAATCATGATTCAGAGGATCTCATTGAAAATCCTTCCTCATCATGCCAATATGTTGAAACATTCCAAGAATATATCATGCATATCCAAACTCCTTACCCGTGTTAAGAGGATGATTCTAAATCAGAAGAAATGAGTCCTAAAACAAATAAAGATCAAGAAATAACTCTTTCATCTACCCCAATTTTTTATCAATATCCCACCAACCAAGAATCTTATTATGATCCCCTCACTCTTTTCTATTCCATTCATAATGACAGCCTTTTCATCTCAAGAATAAAGTGTCCTTTCAAGTCCCATCCAACATCCACCTCCTAAGAAATATCTAGACATCTCTTCCATCCTTCCTAATAATCCCTTTCCAAGTCAAGATCAAAGTATTCCTTCACATTCATGTCCTAAGCAAGATCCCATTATTTCTCTAGATCCTAATCAAGATTCCTCCATCCCTTCATCCCCATGTCATAATCTTCCATGTTCTTCATAATATTCCCTCTCAAATGAACTTACCATTTCTCCTAGTCACCCTCATGATCCCAATCCCTCTACACAAGTTGTTCATGAACCCCTTATCAATGAAATCACCAATCTAGATCATACTACATAGAGCAACTTGTCAACAATTGTATGTGAGCCATTATCACATGCCAATGTGGTGACAAAAACAAGTATGCAACCAGCTAATGAAATCAACACCCAAATTATTTCATCATCTTCTTCATGCACAAGCATAACACCAGCTAATGAGATCAACACCTAGTTGGTTTCATCATCTTCTTCAAGTGCATCAATAAAAATAAACATAGCACCCACTCATGTCACAACTTCAAAACCAAAATCAATTGGTCTCATACACCCACACTTGAAAGACAGTGGGCAAGAGGACCTACCATAGTTGGATTGCTTTGAAAATGATAAGACTATAGCTAAATTCAGGGGTGATATAGCTGGATTTCCCTCTGATAATGCATAAAATCCAAATACTAAGGAAATCAACATTGGAGATGTTGAACATGTACACTTAGTTGAGTCCTTATATCCTATTGGAAAAGACATCTTTATCCGACTCTTCAAACAAAGACCAATGAACTACCTACACAAAACTCCATGACCCTATGAACAACATGCACCTTAAATGATATTATATCTAAGAGTTGGGTTAGTTTAGCTTTTAATTTTTGCATTGCATCTCATTTTATTCAAAGCATTACATCGTATATAGTTTCTTTTTCGAATGCATTGCATTCACAAAATTTGTGCATTAGCATTTAGCAGCATCAATAAAACAAGACAACTGTCCAAGTTTATCATTTGTTTGCATTCAAGAGAAAAAAGGGTCATCTCCTTTCTTAGATATTCAAACATGAAGTCTTTGAGATCCTAAGGTCATTCATTTTCAACATTACCCTATGACGATGCTTTACTTATGGTTGGGTAGTGATTTCACTATTTGAGACTTGTTTACCCAAAATCTATCAATTACTATATCTCAAACACATTTAAAAAATCTCTAATTCATTTGAGACACCTAGTTGTTCATATGTCTAGTGAAAAATCTAAAACTCTACTTCAGCGCCACTGTAAATGTCACACCCAAGTAGGTTTCATTACTTACAAGTCAAGGCAAGAAAATTAAAAAAATTAAAAAGTGATGCCAAATATTCATCTCAAGGAAAAAGAGCAATGATATATAATTGAAATATCATGCATACAAACTGCGACAAAAAGATTGACTATGGGAACATGTGAGTAACTCCATCAGGGCTATGAACTCTTGCTAGCAATAGAGCAATATTTGACAAATTATAGTCTATAACCTCGTTGGAGCTCTACAAGCTTGCTGGCAGCGAGGCTCTATTTGGGATGCTTTTGAAGCTAGAATAACCCATGTAGCTAGTCATATAGGATGCTAAGGATCCTTAGTGAACACAAGAGCAGGAATTAACTCATTTGCACACACGTGGGAAAAAGAAGATCAAAGTTTCAAGAACCAATGAGGAAGTTTTTCGCGTCTCCATTTGTAAATCCTAGTCACTAAATGTGTTAATTTGGATGTTCCAAGGGACCTTAAGGATTGATTTACCACTTATCTATGAAATGTTTTGTACCTCCAATTCAATCGGTGTATTACGAAATGCTAAACAAAAATAGTCATCCTTTGTCGAATAGGAAATGCATCTTCATCATGCATATTGCATTAGCATAGGTCATGACAAAAATTCATTATCTCCACATGCATTCTGCATATCATCATGTCATACAGGTCTACACACTTGGGGCATAGCTGAAAAAATCCTAAAAATCATATAAAGTCCTAAAAAATTACCAAAAAACATTGGAAAATCTTTCAAAAATCCAAAAACATTGGAAAATCTTTCAAAAATCCAAAAACATTGGGAAATATTTTTAAAATCCTAAAAAATCATATAAAGTCCTAAAAAAATTCAAAAATAGTAAAAAACATAAAATCCAAAAACATTGAAAAGCATAAAAAATCCAAAAACATTGAGAAAACATGATAATACCAAAAACATTCAGAAAATGTCCTGAAAAAATCAACCAAAAACATCTTATAATGTCCTGGGAAAAAAACCAAAAACATCCATATAATGTCCTGTAAAAATATACCAAAAACATTCAAATATCGATCCACAAACTCAATCCTGATACAATCAAAAATCAATCAAAAAACTTGCAATAAAATGTCTCACAAGAAACAAATACCCTAGCAGATATCCAGCAAACACTTCACACAAAATTAACAAAGGATACGACTATCTAGTCAAATATCTACAATCAACCGATCAAACTGTCTTATCAATCGTATCATATCCATATCAAGTGATTATTATCTTACCTTAAATAGAAGAGGATACACTCGAAATCAAACAGGTCAGTCTTAAACAGTGTCCTCAACTTTCTGATATCAGACATTATCAACTATCACAACAAGCAACTGAGAACGAAGGCACAAGGTCATTATAGCTGCTGAATTTTGTCTGGGTCGGTCTTTATCTTTTATCATTTGGCAACAGGTCATGTTCCTATGCTACTCAAGGATGTCCACAAGTGACTAGAGGAGTCAGGATGGTCAAGATCTTTTTCTTTGTTTGTTGTTTGTGGTGTGAACCAATGAAGTTCTGGGGTAATAGTTCCAATGGGTGTCTATGTTGGTAAAATCATTCGGCAAATATCTTATGCAAAATATCATGGATAGTTATGCTTGTGACTATCCCACATACCTCGACCCCTGGCATTATTCTCAAAATGGAGGGTTCACTCCTTATCTGCTACGTGTTTGTTTCTTCAATGAGATATCTTTACATCTTGGTTCCTTATACCCTTATGTGCTAAGCTCCATTGTTCCATAATAAGGCTCAGTGATGAATATATATTATGCAATAAATAATGACACAACTTCATGAATCGATCATTCTCATTTCATCTCATTTGCTTATTGTTGTAATACCTTAAAATTGGTCATCTAAACCATGGGCCCCTAATCTCGACAACATCACCAAGGTCCTAACCAAAGGCAGTTAAATCAATCTTAAGCACATTATTAATTCTTTAATCATCAAATATCACATGGCAAATCAACTACTCAATATTAATTAAATATTTATTTAATTAATCAAATCATTTCCAATAATATCATTTTGATCAATTATCCCATTTTAATTTATTAAATATCCTTGCATATTTAATTAATTAATAAATTTGTCATTCAATCATGCAAAAAGGATTAATTTATTACAAAAGATGAATTAATTTATTACAAAGAGTTGAATTGAAAATAAAACAAAAAAAGAATTGAATTGAGAGAGGAATCAAACTTGAGATATTATTTCTTTTTCTAAATTTAGATCTTGAAATCAGAAAAGCAATTTAATTGAATTATTGAATTATTCTCTAAAATTGGAACTCAAAGCTTTTTCAGAAAAAAAGTTCAGTTGCATTGAAAAGACCTTTTTCTTGAATAAATCAAATATATGCAAAGAATTATCTACTTTTATCATATATGCATGGAATTAATTTATTATTATTTTCCAATGCAACTTGAACTTCTAATTTGAATGCATTTCAATTAAACTATAATTGGAATCTATCTCAAGGTTAACTGAATCTAATTTCTCAATTATTTCAATTAATCCTAAATTGAGCTTTTTCTCTTGTGATTCTCTATAAATTCAGTCTTCAGCTCTCATTCCAATTCACCCCAGAGATTTTTGAGAACACGCTTGGAGATTATTATCACACTAATTTCGCTTTGGAGTCATTGAAGATTATTGTGCTTTTTAGATTATTTGCATCCATTTTCCATCCATTGTTGCTTGAAATTGATTATTTGCTTGAATTATTCATCCATCTTGCATCCATATAGCTTAATATCATATAGATTAAATCCTTCGTCTTGGTGTAGTCTATTCACTAGTATTGCTTATAAAAATCTGAGAGCAATCTTATACTCGCATCTTTTAGAAGGCAATTGGTCGCTTTGCTATGGTTTATTACTTATTTGATTATTGATTACTAACCATGCATATAATGACTTAATTGAAGTGTTGTGCTTGCAGCTACAGGTTCACTTGTTCACACACACATCTTTGGCGCCCACCGTGGGGTCCGAAGACTACACTTTTTCGGCCTCCAAGACTGACCACTTTTTTTGGTTATTTTCCAGATTTCAATTTTTTTGTTTTTTTTTTCATCTGTACATCTCGTACGATAATTTTTACAGGCTAAAATGACAAACTGCAGGTGTCGCATGAATTGCAAATATTCTATCATACAAACAGACATCATCAGCAATCTTCTTTCATACTATACTGCATCCTGTCTCGTACGAGTCAAGTGCCTGTCGTACGATTCTGTATTTTCTGGTAAAAGAGGCAAATTTCATAATTTTTTCATTTCTGATTGATTATTCTGATGACTGACCTTGACTATTTATCTGTCTATCTCAGAGTTTTTCACAGCCTAACCAATTTTTTGCAGAACGCTTGTCGAAGAATATGCTTGTCGCACAAAGACAATATGACTACTGATTCATTTTTTTTGCAGGTTGCCTAAGGAGAATCGACTAAACATCATGCATTCTTTAAATTCATTTTTAGGAACCTAACTTGCTATATGGTTAAAGAACAAATTTGTCTTTCGTGCTTTTAGAAGATTCTAGAGGTAGGAGAGTATGCTCTTGTCTTTTTCTAGACAATCAGAAATCCAGACCCTTGAAGCTTTTTCTTTGTTTGAGATTTGTACATCTTTAGCAGGCCTGCCCTCCTGAGGGGTTGAAAAACTCTTAAAGTCATTACGACTGGTGTGAGGGGAATGACCTAAGTGGGAATGGCTAGATGCCAAGTACTCCAACCCACTATAAAATAAACATGATTTGATGAAAACCAAGTCAACGGCAGTGCTCAAGAATAGCTCTCCTTCATACCTTCGGTTATATTAAACCTTGGTTTTCAAGGCTGGGAGACCTCTTAATTGAGTTTATACCATGACGCGCCGAACGGATCCCTGACTAAATCCAATTTAAAATTAGAAGCTACCCGGTTCACCTCTGAAAGGGGGATAATATTTGTGCAAGAGAGATAGTAACTCTCCCAAGATACTTGTCATTTCATGCCCCCATTAGCATTTGGAGTCAGATAATACGGTGTTGAGAATCCATTGTGTGAGACTCAGCAGCCGTATTTTGATTAGCTATTGGGTGTGTACCTGAGTCTACAAGCAACGGTTTTCTTTCCTCACCAAATTCTTTAGGGTTTACATGTTGTGATTGGAGTCACTATACATACTACTTGTTTTCTGTGTTTTCATCACTGAAACAAAAACTGAAATACCAAAAATTGGTGAAGACCAGAAACAACTCAGTGAGTCAAAACTCTGTCCATGTCAGAAACTAGTCCATCCTAAGTCGAAACTCTGTCTGTGTCAAAAACTAGTCCATCCTAAGTTGAAACTCTTTCTGTGTCAGAAACTAGTCCATTTTAAGTCGGAAATCTATCCGTGTCAAAAACTAGTTTATCCTGGTCAAAAATCAGTCCATCTTAGAATTAGTCATACTTAGTTATCATACTTAGCAATTGAAAAAACTCAGAATTTCTAGACTCTGTCCTATGAGCAATCGTACAAGTCTGATAATCCATCATGTTGCACCAGGTCCTATGTCGTACGAGTCTACTAGTTTGTCTTCCTATACCATATTATCTGTCGTATGAGTCTGAGTCATCTATCATCCTGAATTGTATCTTGTCTCGTACGAGATAGAATTTCCCTCAGTCTTTTGTCATCCTGAACATGCCTATTTGTTGTACGGTACGAGGCAGCAACTGATATGAAACAAAGCTATTGTCATCCTGTAGCTGCTAAATTTTTGTCCGGTCCAGAAAATATTGTCGTACGAGTCTCTGGTTTTGTCAGAACAGAATAATCAAACTTGCCTAGAAATAGCTTACAACAAACATAATACTAGTTATCATTTTCTTGAGCATAAATAGATCAAGACAGTGTACCTCTTCCATTTGCATTGCACAATTTGGTCGATCACCTTTCAGCTAGTTCAATCAACTACCTATCAAATTTTAGTCACTTGGATAACATCTTATACAGGATAGATCATTCTTGAAACCAGACTAAATCTTACACTATGCTTAGAATCAACTTAGATAACGTCTTAGACAAGATAGATCGTTCCTGAAATCAGACTAAATCTCAGTTGTTTCTCCTAAACAATACTCTAAACAGAACAACTAGCTTTGAAATTGATCTTGACCTCTGCATCACAAACAACTCTAGGTCACACAAATCCATAAAGATGCCTATTCAAACCAGGAGTTCTCGTAAGAAACAAGCCAAAGGAAAAGAACAAACCTTCACCTATCAAGATAATCCATTCTACATGAAGGATCCACTCACTGACATGTCGTCGTCATCAGGCGGACCAATTTTTGATGAACCTAAATCTCCCACCATACATGATACAGAATATAATGATAGAAACAAAAACAACCGTAATATTCCCAAAAATCATAATGACTCCTCATCATCAAGTGATATTGACGAAGACACTGAACCTCTAGAAAAAGAAATCCTTGACTGTCAGAAAGACAAAGACTTTAGAAAAATGATGAAAACTATCATGACCTGAGAGAAGGAAGACTATTTCTTAGAACTAGCAAAACAAGGTGCCAAACTTCCTATTGGATATGATGTTCAGACACTTGTTACTAAAAAGGAAGATTCACCTATACTCATGGTACACAAACAGTTACTAGCTTTGTGGATGGAGGTCACAGAACTGAAGAATAAGGACAAGTCCCCAAAGCAATATTCTCTAGAAACAATATGTCCCTTTCCATCTGACAAAAATCTACACATGCCTCCATTTCCTCCATGAGTGGAAATCCCAAAATTTGACAACTATGATGGTACCTCAGATCCTCAAGATCATGTTAGGGAATTTAGTGTTGCTTGTATGGAATTCATGCACGATCAAACGTACCTCATGCGTCTCTTCCCAAGGAGTTTAGTGGGTCAAGCAATGGAATGGTTCTCAAGTCTACCCAAAGGAATAAAAACATTTGAAGAACTAATCCAACTATTTTTACAACAATACTCATACAACATTCGACATCCTGTGACTATGATCAATCTTTGTAATACTCAATAGAAAATAGGGGAACCTCTTCTTACTTTTCTCCAATGCTGGAGAAAGATGTTCTCTAGGTACCCATGACCTATTCCAAACTTTGAGAAAATGGATATATTCATCAATAACTTGGTCCCCGAACTAAAATATAGCATACAATTGCAAGTACACCCATCATTTAACAAAATGGTAGATAATGCCATTCAAATGGAAGATGTGCTTATAAAGAAGGGAGATATCACACCTTGGAAAGAAACACAAACAGGATCTAGCTCTAAAGAGAAGAACAAGTATTGGAAATTTGCCAAAGACAACAACAAGAATGTTGTTAATGATGGAGTAGTAGACACTATCAAAACCAACTCAAAATCCACAATATTCAACTTGGCTAGTGGTACACAAGCACTTAAAGCTGCTGAGATTGCAGCAGAGAATCCGCCAAAGAAAACAAAGGAATGGTTTAAAGAAAAGCCTTGGCTTTCCAAACCTAAGCATGATTTTACTCCTCTGAAGAATCATATGAATCTGCTTTCAAGACTCTATTGGAAAACAACTTGATAACACTACCAAATAACTCCAGACCATATGATCCATATGTCAAACCAAGATGGTGGAGAGAAAATGAATACTGTGACTTCCATCAGAATAAGGGTCATAACATAAACAATTGCATGAAGCTAAAACATGAGATTCAAGATCTCATAGATGTTGGTAAAGTTGTTGTTGGGAATCATCCAACAAATGTTGATCATAAAGCATTAAAAGGCCCTTTTCCTGCTTACAAACAAGGTGATTCCTCAAAGACCAAAGGAGGTGCCAAGGAAAATTATACTTATGCCAGCCAGGACAACGTTATCAACATGATTGAGCCTTCACACTCGGAATATTTCAATGTGATTATAGTTCAAGATAAACCAAATGAATCATGATATGCAAGAGCTCTGAACTGATCTCAAAAGAAAGTTACCCTCCAAGGAGCTAGTTCTTCCAACCTGGCTCAAGAAACATCAAATCCAACAGCCTTGCCAAACAAACAAAAGGAATCAACCTTGGACAAATTTAAAAGGTTAACCTCATCATCATCCTCTGGATACAGCGTGGTTGAACAGTTAAAAAGGACAAATGCTCAAATTTTAATTTTTGAATTGCTACAACTCTCATCTGCTCACAAGGAAATCCTAGACAAAGCATTGCTCACTACCAACATTCCAAAAGATTTAGACATTGATCGGTTTCAGTCTATGGTGGGTCATCTAACTTCACCTCACTATTTGACCTTCTCTGAAGAAGATGACAATTCGTTAAATCATCCACATAACCAGCCATTGCATATTGAAGCCATGATCCACAAACACAGAGTCAAACATGTTTTGATAGATGGAGGCGCAAGGTTGAATATCTGTACTTATCATCTGCTTAAACAACTAGGGTTCTCTAAAAATGTCATTGATCCAGGCAAGAAAATAACAATTAAGGCCTATGATGAGGAAGAGAGGACCTCCAAAGGTCTGGTATCATTACCAATCAAAGTGGGACTGGTAGAGAGAGATGTCCTTTTCCAGGTTCTTGATATTCCATTGTCATACAATATATTACTGGGCAGGCCATGGATTCATGAAATGAAAGCAATACCGTCAATATATCACCAATGCTTGATGTTTCCTTATAACAGAGCTGAAGTCAATATTCCTGCTGATACAAATGTCATCTGTAATGCATTGACAAAAGGTGCAGATACTTTTGTCCCACATAATAGGGCAGCCTCTCCAAATGAAGATCCAGAAACATTGATGAAAGACTTAGAAAAGAGATTGAAGATTACAGATACTGGCATGGATGGCTACAAGATAGAGCCAGTACTATCATTAGTCTCTCTCCCTACATCACCAAAACAGTTGGGCAAACCATTAGAGGCTATGAAAACACAAACTTCAGCTCCGAATACTATATATGATGATCTCTTTATATAGTCTTCTACCTCCTTGGCGGATGAAATAGAAGAGGATGATGTGCTTAACTGGCTCTTTAAGGAAGATAGTCCAAATGAGGAGGTAAGACATTGTGAGATTTCCTCAAACCAATATGGTCATGGTTACAAAATGATTCAACACATGGGATACTCAGGTACTGGTCCACTGGGCAAACAAAAAGAAGGTATTACTAAACCAATTCAGCTACAAACCAAATCCATACATGATAAGGCTGGACTGGGATACAATCCGAAAAAGACATCAGAACAAAAACATGTTTCTAAGTCTAAGTGCTCGAAAAAGATATCGCCTTTAACATTACATGAAGCAGACACTAAACAAACAAAAGTAGAGTGTAGAAAAGAGAAAGGGGAATCAACAGTCAAGAAAGAAGAAATAGTCAGTGCTCAAGCTTCGACGGTATCAGCTACGACAATACAAGAAGTTGAGGTTTCTGAGGATATAAGAGATTAAGTGGTAAGAATCCGAGAATTGTTTGCACCATTAAAAGTTCCAGTTACATATACTGGTAGGCAACAAGTAGATGATTCAAAGACTGATTCAAATGAGTATGAATGGGGTCCTGACTATCTTTTAGACACATCCACTATAGAAACTCCAGAAGAATCTAGTGGTGTCATAGATGATACTCAAGAGCTGATGCACATAAAACTAAAGAAGGAAATACAAGAAATTAGACAAAAGAGGCAAGCAAATTATGAACAAGGATTGAAAGAAGGAAGAATACCAGAAAGCTTCTCATCTATGTGCCCTTATCCTAAAATAGAACAAATCAGTTATAGCACCACACAAGAAGAGTTGGAAGCTACAGAACAAGAACTAGTCATCAGTCCAGAGAAAGCTGAATGAAGTAGATGATAACAAATCATAGAAACAATGAGATCATGTCAACAGGTGTGTCAGATACAAATGACAAATGACAAATGAACCACAACATGAAGGAACTTGTAGCATTAAAGATGTTGGTATTGATACCATACATATGCTTACTAAATCACCTGAAAGAGGCTTAGAAACTTCATCCAATGACTCTAATGACTCTAATGACAGTCCTATTCATGATGATATCCACTCAGCCTCAAATTCTAAATCATCTGATACAAACAATGAAAATTTGCCTACTACTCTTATTGTTGTTAAACCACGATATGACATCCAGTCTGGCATAGTAAACGATGTTACAAGTATGTCTATTGGATTAGATCGATTAAATATTAATGTGAACTTTAATAATCATGATCTGACTCTTCCTGGTCTCGAGACACTTATGCAAGGTATCATTCTGGAACTCGACTTTTTGATCCGCAGTTGTGATAACAATACCGTGAATGCTCTTGAACCTATCCAAAATTTGTCCTTAGTACATCCCGAATTGATTGACTGTACTTTAGAGAATCAACCCATGGATATACCTACTTTTGCTAATGACTATACATTATCTTATTATCTCAATGCAGTCGAACCTATAAACTCTTCCACCATTGAACAGAGTGAAAATATGACTAAAGTGGATATCAAGTATCTTAGTCGCAAAAACAAGAAAAATAAAAATAAAAGATCTGATGGCAAAACCCATATTGTGGAGGTGTCAGAATCTAAAAAAGAGAAAATAAAGGATGTACCTAAAGGTGAAAACCTCTTTGAGGTGCCTGAAGGTGAGATACTTGGTATACTGCCCAGTCATTTCCAGGAGCGGTCTTCTATATTGATCGAGCCAACTTAGCCAGTGAATATCGGGAGTCAAGAGACACCACAAATCATTCACATAGCTCAATCACTATCAGCAGAAGAATTGAAGGAGTTCACTCAGCTATTCTTAGAAAAGAAAATAAACTTTGCATGGACGTACTCTAATATGCTAGGCTTGGATCTTGATCTCATTATGCACCATCTCTCAATCATGCCAGGAGTAAAACTAGTTAAACAAAAAATTTGTAAGATGCACCCACATGTAGCGTTATTGGTCAAAGCTGGATTTATCAGAGAAATAGATTATGTCGAATGGATTTCCAACATAGTGAATGTGTCGAAGGCAGATAAATCTATTAGATTTTGTACAGATTTTAGAGATCTCAAAAAAGCATGTCCAAAAGATGACTTTCCATTGCCAAATATTGATATGATAGTCGACATGATAGTTGGGTATGAGATGTACTCACTAATGGATGGGTTTTCCAACTACAATTAGATTAAAATCACTCCTGGAGATCAAGAAAAGACAGCTTTCACCTCTGCGTGGGGAACCTTTTGCTGGAACATTATGCCATTTGGGTTAAAGAACGCAGGGGTGACCTATCAAAGAGCAGTTACAACTATCTTTCATGACATGATGCATAAGAATATGGAAGATTATGTTGATGACACCTTAGTGAAGACTATGAAAAGATCAACGCATATTCAAGAGTTAGGTCTTATACTTGACAGAATGGAAAAATTCAAGCTCTGATTAAATCCAAAGAAGTGTGCATTCAGAGTGACATCTGGTAAACTACTTCGCTACATCATTTCAAAGAAGGGAATCAAGGTTGATCCTGAGAAGGTCCAAGCTATAATGGAAATGCCACCTCCAAAGAACATCAGTCAAATGAGAAGTCTACAGGGACATCTCCAATCCATTAGAAGATTCATTTCTCAGCTAGTAGACAAGGCTCAACCTTTTACAAAAGTATTGAGACAAGGAATAATATACAACTGGGATCAGCAATGTGAACAACATCTTCAGCAGATAAAAGAGTACCTAACTAATCCACCGATATTGATGCCACCTATTCAGGGTAAGCCACTAATCTTATATATATCAACAACTGATTCATCACTGGGGGCACTTCTGGTGCAATAGGATGACAACAAAAAAGAACAAGCTATTTATTACATTAGTAGGACATTGGTGTCTTATGAAATGAGCTACAGTATAATAGAAAAAGCATGCTTGGCATTAGTCTTTGCATCATAGAAACTAAGGCACTATATGCTAGCACATTCAGTCAAGTTGGTGGCCAAAATCGATCCACTCAAGTATCTTCTTAATAAAGCAACACTCACCAGAAGATTGGCGAAATGGGTTATGATCCTTACAAAGTTTGACATTGAATATGTGGAACGCAAAGCCATAAAAGGACAGGTAATTTCTGATCAACTTGTTGAAGCTCCACTTGAGGATACTCAACCACTACACATTGAGTTCCTAGATGAATCAATAATGCATCTTACTCAACAACCCTGGAAGATGTTCTTCGATGGTTCCTTTACTCAAAATGGTTTAGGTACTGGCATATTATTTATTACTCCTCAAAAGTATTCAATCCCAAAGTCTTATAAGATTCTATTCCCTTGCACAAACAACATTGCAGAATATGAAGCTTTGGTGAATGGAAGGTTGCTGAATTACATATCTATGGAGATTCTCAGCTGGTTATCAATTAGATCAATGATACATATCAGACTCAAGATGAGAAATTGATGCCTTACAAGAGGATGGTGGATGATATCAAGAAGTACTTTGCTTTTGTAAAATTCCAACAGATTCCTAGATCAGCGAATAGAGCAGCAGATGCTATGGCCACCTTGGCATCTATACCTGAGCTACAGGAGTCCAATTTTCGCTTTGATTTCTTGGTGGAAGAGTTATATTACCCCACTTATGATTCTCCTAAGACCCAAATAGTCTGCTCTATTATTGGACATGACTCATCCTGATATAGCCACATCTATTCCTATCTATGCAATCAAATTATCCCTAAAAACCTAACTCAAAATGCTTCGCGGTATGTTATCATAGCTAACGATTTATTTAGATGAGGTTTGGATGGTACATTGCTTAGATGTCTAGAAACTAAAGAATCTAAACATGCATTATCGGAAGTCCATGAAGGTATTTGTGGATATCATTCAAATCATTTTACTTTAGCTCGAAAACTATTACGGGCTGGCTACTACTGGCCAGATATGGAAAAAGATGCCATAAAATTTGCTAAGACTTGTGAGAAATGTCAGCTTCATGTAAATCTCATACATGCCCCGGCAAGGGACCTCATACCATTTATAATACACTGGCCTTTTCAGCAATGGGCCTTTGATCTCATTGGTCAGATATATCTGGCTTCATCCAATGGACATAAATTCATCATAACGCCACTGAGTATTTCACCAAGTGGGTAGAGGAAGTTCCTCTTATCAAAGCAACTGGTAAACAAGTCACCTTTTTCATCTTGAACGATATAATTTGTAGGTATGAGATACCTTCGTCCATCGTGATTGATAATGGAGGACAATTCAAGAATAAAGATCTGGACAAGCTTTGTGAGAAATTTAAAATAAAGCAACACTGGTCATCAATATATTACCCTCAAGGTAATGGACAAGCTAGGCACCTAACAAAAACCTACTAACTATCTTGCACAGAACAGTGAACAAGTCTGGGAAGGATTGGCATCTGCAGCTCAATCCTACACTATGGGCTTACAAAACCAGTATCAGAACACCTACTAGGGCTACACCTTTCTCTTTGGTGTTTGGGTCCAAAGCAGTATTACCTACTGAAGCAGAGATGTCATCTCTAAGAGTTTCATTGCAAGGTCTTGTTACTGATGAAGATCATAGAATATCTAGATTGCAAGAACTCGAATTGCTGGATGAGCGTTGGCAAGCAGCATTTGATCATCTCAGAGTGTATCAGAAGAGAATGTCTAGAGAATATAATAAGAAGGTTCGACAAAGAGAATTTCAAGTTGGTGACCTAGTTCTGAGAGAAAATCCAAAGAATCAACAGTTTTGCGACAATAAAGGGAAGTTTGAACCCAACTGGCTGGGTCCCTACATTGTTATTGCAGCATACGGCTTTGGTGCCTATCAAATCTCAAAATCGGAAGGAGAACAACTCCATGAACCGATTAACACCATCCACTTGAAGAAATTCTTCACTTAGCACTCTCTGCTCCAGCAAACATGTACAGCTGAAAAAAAAATTCCTGAAAAAAATCCTAAAAATTAGAAAAAGTCCTGAAGAAATCCAAAAAAAATATAAAAGAAAAAAAATTGCCCTAGTGAAAACCTGGTAAACAGGCACCTTGGTAAAAAAAAAAAATGAATCTCTACCAAGTAGGTGAAAACTTGGCAAATAGGCACCTCTTGTACTCAAGCGCTTCATCTATCAACGCAATGTTGGCATTTCCCACTTTCATGCATCTATTGCTTTCTCTTGTACATATTTTCAGTCACTTTTGTGACATCCTAGTTCATTGGAACCCTCATGACTTAAAACTGATCAATGTCCTAGTCTTAGGTTACTTGGCAGAGCACATTACATATCCTAAGCAGTGTTAACCAAGTCATTTTTCCATCAGTAAAACCTGGTCATCCACTCCGAGTCAGTCACTTGTCTCCTAACTACCAAAGAGTTTTATCACTGAGTTCACAAGCAAAACAACATAACAGAAAACATTCACTAAACAGTTTGAGCTATGAATGAAAATTTTCTTTGTATGATGTCTTTTGTATTGATTTTTTATTATTGTCCCTCTGAGTAACTCGAGGAAGTCTATTGTGACTAAGAGGAGCAAGGATTGGGGGCATAATATTTTCTTTGTTTTTTGCTTGTAGGAATGATCCCGATGATCTGGAAACATATAAATTAGCTGGGTGTCTGTGATAAGAGCCTTCACATCAAGGTGAAATCGCCTCACATACCTCGACTCTGCTTGTTTGTATGCTACAAGGAGGTCCATATAATTTCTTTGTTTGTTTTGAGGGAATTTCTTTATGATGCAATTCAGGTCCCTGTGAAATCTGTCCAAGGATATGAACGAAAAAAGGGTCATTGCGGACAAGGTAATTAATATTGCACATTGAAAAAGAAAAGAACTCTAACCTGCTTGTTGTGTTCGTTATGCTTAGTGATGAATCTTAAGTATTTTAAATCTAGTGACTAGGTTTAGGTTGCATTTTGCACATCATTTTGCATATCATTTCGCATTTTTGTGAATCTAGAGTGATTTCGGTATGGTCATAATCTCTTTGTCTTCTGAAGGAGAGTTGAAAGCATCATCATTTCTTACGCTAAGTGGTTTTTTTATCATTATTTCTTCGATTGAGTACTTGTGTTTTGAGATGTTTAGCTGCATACATAACATTTCATATAGCTTCATACATTTCATTATTACTTATTTGCATTATCATTTATTTGCATATCAAAGAAACAAAAATATACACTCATAATCATTTGCATTACATACATTTATATGGAAAACAAATGCATACATATAGAATAAATCATATAAGAGACATCTCATAAGCGAATCAACACAAGTACGATGAAGTCAAATCAGATCTTGTATATATATAATGTCAAGTATAAGAATACAAAATGATGTCCAATGACATATACAAACTCCCATCGGAGCAAGAATCATATAGGCTACAAAACATGGGTGTGTCTACACAAAAAAAATCCGAGCTACAAAAAAATGAATCATCTAGCTGGCGCCCTCTCCCTTATCACCTAGTGGAGGAGCAGGAGCCTGATGCTTGGAATCCTGTCGAGGTGTTCGTGCTCCCTCTGATCTAGCCATATACTATGAATAGGGTTCCACCTGCTGTGCAACAGGAACTACAACACTATATGCCACCACATAATAAGTTGTCCTACTACTCTGGAGAAGCACCTCCTGTCGTAGAGACTCTATCTTTGCTCTCAACTCTGCTCTCAATGATGTGATCTAGTGATCACACTCAACCCTAACCTCGACAGCTGTCGGTCTCGCTCCGCCAGCTGAGTCTAAGCCACTATCAACTGTGACTTCAGCTCTACAAGACGTGCTCTCATTGACCGTCCTGTGTCAGCCCCCTGCTCTCTTGCAGGCTCTCTGCCACCATCTCTGCCACCATCTCCACCTGTGGCTCCACCCTGCTCATCCGGCCGCTGTCGGACCTGCCTCGGAGCTACTCGCTCCTCCTCTCCGCCACCCAACCTCACACCTACTCTCCCAAGGGATCCACCCTCACCCCTCTGTTGTCCAACATCAGGTGGCACCCTGCTACTGCTAGCACCAGGATCACCACCAGTCCATCGTGGAGCCTCTGATCTTTGTGCCTGTCCCTGCCTATGGCCCTACCTCTGGCCCTGTCCCTATGTCGATGTGGGGGAATCATCCTCCACATCCTCAATATGAGGAGCCTACTCTCCTGGATCTATAAATCGAGGGAATGGATGCTACTGAAAGTAATCCCTATACTGGGGCAGTACCCCCGCATCCGCTATATCCTCCAGGTAATCCCATCTCAGGCGATGTAAACCTGTCAGCTCCTGCATAGCCAAAGCATACGACAACCATGGAGACCATCCCTGCCTCTCCTCATCAGCATAGCAAGCATACATTGTATACTCCTGTGAGATCCCCTGAGGCCGGTCATACTGCCTCATCACTCGTGAAATGACGAATCACTCCACAATAGTCTGTGATCTCCTGATCAATGGGTGTGTCACAAAAAGGTCCCTACAAACCCTCTACCAATCATCCCACAGCTCCAATCCTCGGTATGGTTTCTAGACAACAGCTATAAGGTCGTCAAGCTATCGTCACCAAAAATCTGTCTTGCCCAAATGGGGCTGCGTAATATATCCGGCATACTTGTAAATAATCGGTTGCCCTGGCTCTCTGCTATCATTAACAATAGGCTGACAAATGGGAAGGTGCTCCCAAGCCCACACCTGTAAAATGTATACACCAGCGTCCATGTTGCGCCCATCTCTGTAAACAATCTCATGCATCTCTCGATACATGTGGGCCAAGAAACAAGAGCCCCAGCCAAGTCTCTTGGGGGTCTCTATCAACCTCTCTAGCATACAGCCCCATCCGCTCTGGAAACCCTGCTGCCCTCTGTCCGGCATCAAGAAGCAACCAATGAACCCTGCTAGAACACATGCTAGGGGATACTCCTCACTATATCTGCTCATAATAATGTCCCAACTCATGGAACAAGTCAAAATGTTGGGGTCCCTGAATACATTCATAAGAGCTTGTAGTCCAGGTAGCAACACACTATCATAATCCACCTTATCCCCAACAAAAGGGATATGAAGGATCCTATACACATCCTCGGGAGTGATAGTCAACTCCCCAACTGGCAAATGAAATGTATTCTGCTCCGAATGAAAATGCTCAACTAATGTTGTGAGCATCATGTGGTTCACACGGATATTAGGTAATCGCAATAGATGAGTCAAGCCGCATAAATCAACATGAGCCTGCTCAACCTCAGATAGATGATGAACTAATGCCATCGTAGGTGGATATACACATCTGAAGAGAACAGGAGGTAATCGAACCTGCCAAAACCCAACAACGATCATCAAAAAACATTCCAAATGAGCCTACAAGAGAAGTTAAACATCACGCAAATCCAAATAAGTCAAATCCAAAACCAAAATTTCGTGTTTACACTTTCAAAAATGATCACTGTCTTTCGAACGTCAAAACACAATCAAGCAGCATCTCGTAGGAGTCAAGGATGGCTATCGTATGAGAAAACAGCCTCAAACGACAATTTAACAAACTTAGCACAACAAAATGGTCTTTTAACAGACCTGTCGTACGACACAAGGGTGGACCCCATACGAAAAAACTAGTAGGCTCAAATGAAAAAAGATTTTTTACAAGTTTCTCGTACGAGATAGGATCCTATCTCGCATGATAAACCAAGACACCTGACCCAAAACCCGTGAAAAACTTCAAAAAAGAATTAAAAAATTCAAAATTGGAAACATAAAGAGGCTTAAGATCGATCACTTACTGTTGGCTCATAGTTTCAGGGTCAATTGTGACGTCTCTAGCGCTCAAATCGATGCTGACGAGTAGGGACCACCATTTTTCTTCGTAGAAGGCTTTTTGAATTTTCAAACTTGTAGGGTTAAAATGATTTGAAAATGACACTTTTGTCCCATATATAGCCTAAAACCTAATTTTTCAACTTGCTCCGATGGTTATGAAAATTGTACTCTTAGCTAATTTGCCTGCTCTGATTCCATTTTTGGGATTGAAATCAAAATTCAAGATCATCTTGCTATCCAATTTCACACTTTTGACCACTTAGCGCTTTTTTCATCAAATGCTCATTCTTTCTTCAAATTGCGCTCAAATTTCAACGCTGAATCTTACTTCAGTTTCATTCTAAACATCAACATTTTGATCAACTCTATGCTCAATTTGTCATCAATCAACGTTGAAATTTTCAAAAAATCCTCAGAATCAATTTGTGCTCAAATTACTTATTTTCGCCAAACAATTGCCTATAATCAATCCCTCGCTATCTTTCGATTTCGCTCCCGAGGGGGCATACTCACGACCTTATGATTTCACATCTCACAAGTCGAGAAATTTTTTTAAATCTTCATCAAAAGTCGAGCAAAATCTTTTCAATTAAAGAAAATCAATCCTTATTGCTAAGGGGCATCTCAGCTTCATCGCTTCACATCAAGTTGAGATCTCTCGATCATCTGAATCGAATCAATCGCTAGGGGGGTATATCAATTTCATCGCTTCAAATCAAGTTGATATTTGTCTTTCATCTGAATTAATCTCTTAACGTTAATCAGTTTCATCACTCTAAATCAAGCTGATTATTCATTTAAACTCAATCAAAAGTTTCAAGAGTATCTTTGATCACACTAAATCTAAGCAGGTGTTCAATATTCGTTTCTTGATCAAGCTGAACGGTTTATTCTTTGCCCATCGTGTCTTGATCAATCAAGTTCGAGATCGATTTTTATCATCACTCACTACATCTAAGATCAATCAAGTTCTAGATCAGTAAGATCCGCTTCTTGATCAATCAAGTTCAAGTTTGGTATCTTTGTTTTCTATCGTTCCTCAGTTCAATCAAGTTCGGGATCGATATCACTTTAATCAGACTTCATTTAGCTTTGTCACTTTGAATCAAGCTAAACACCTTGCTTTTCATCTAGTTCGTGATCAATCAAGTTCAAAACTGGCATCTCCTAGACATCACACATTCTTTGAACCAACGCACTGCTCGCACATTAATTCAATGAGGGGCAAATGTAATACCCTAAAATTAGTCATCTAAACCATGGGCCCCTAATCTCGACAACATCACCAAGGTCCTAACCAAAGGCAATTAAATCAATCTTGAGCACATTATTAATTCTTTAATCATCAAATATCACATGGCAAATCAACTACTCAATATTAATTAAATATTTATTTAATTAATCAAATTTTTCCAATAATATCATTTTTTTCAATTATCCCATTTTAATTTATTAAATATCCTTGCATATTTAATTAATTAATAAATTTGTCATTCAATCATGCAAAAAGGATTAATTTATTACAAAAGATGAATTAATTTATTACAAAGAGTTGAATTGAAAATAAAACAAAAAAAGAATTGAATTGAGAGAGGAATCAAACTTGAGATATTATTTCTTTTTCTAAATTTAGAACTTGAAATCAAAAAAGCAATTTAATTGAATTATTGAATTATTCTCTAAAATTGGAACTCAAAGCTTTTTCAGAAAAAGAAGTTCAGTTGCATTGAAAAGACCTTTTTCTTGAATAAATCAAATATATGCAAAGAATTATCTATTTTTATCATATATGCATGGAATTAATTTATTATTATTTTCCAATCCAACTTGAACTTCTAATTTGAATGCATTTCAATTAAACTATAATTGGAATCTTTCTCAAGGTTAACTGAATCTGATTTCTCAATTATTTCAATTAATCCTAAATTGAGCTTTTTCTCGTGATTCTCTATAAATTCAGTCTTCAGCTCTCATTCCAATTCACACCAGAGATTTTTGAGAACACGCTTGGAGATTATTATCACGCTAATTTCGCTCTGGAGTCATTGAAGATTATTGTGCTTTTTAGATTATTTGCATCCATTTTCCATCCATTGTTGCTTGAAATTGATTATTTGCTTGAATTATTCATCCATCTTGCATCCATATAGCTTAATATCATATAGATTAAATCCTTCGTCTTGGTGTAGTCTAGTCACTAGTATTGCTTATAAAAATCTGAGAGCAATCTTATACTCGCATCTTTTAGAAGGCAATTAGTCGCTTTGCTATGGTTTATTACTTATTTGATTATTGATTACTAACCATGCATATAATGACTTAATTGAAGTGTTGTGCTTGCAGCTACAGGTTCACTTTTTCACACACACAATTGCTACTTTGTTGATTCTTTTCTCATCATCTCTTTCTAAATTATTTTCTATCATCTAACATTATTCTTTCATCAATCTATTCTCTCATATTCTATCTCAATATCATCTTCACATCACCTATCTCTATCTCTAATCAACTAACTATTCTTCTATCTAACATTCTTCTTTTTTCAAGAGATCATTCATACCTTTAATGCATAAACAATCTCTCTAGGGGGCATTATACCCTAAGCATCACCAGGGTATACTGGGGCAGAATTTTTTTCATTTTCTTTGAAACAACATCATTGTGACATCGTCTCAAAGAGGGGCAAATAGACACCTAAAAATGTCTCATTGATCATGTAATAATTATTCCTCTAATTAGTTAAATAATTCTTTAATTATTTAATTAAGTTAATTAGTCTAATTTTTCTAATTTCATATTTCCTCATCATCTTACTAATTATTCTATTTTCAATTATGTCATCATTTAATCATTTATACATTTTCTAACCTTAATTAAATATTTATTATTTAATTAATTATGATTATTAATCCTTCAATTCAAATGATCTTTATTTTTTAAATAAATTCATTTTCAATTTTTATCTCTATTTAATTTATCATTCAACCCTTTTCTAAATATTAATTATATATTTATTATTTAATTAATTGTGATTTTAATCCTTTGATTTAAATAAACTTTATTATTTAATTAAATTCAATTTCTAAATATTAAATAGTTTCTTTAAATTATTTAATTAACTAATTAGTTCTTAAAGTTTCAAATTCTGAATCCCCAAATTCTAATTTCATTTAATTCTTCAAATTCAAATTCATATTTCTTCTAATTTCAAATACATGTGCATGATTTCAAAAATCAAATTGGAAATCAAATTCAAGTTCTAAATATCTTCAAATATCAAATTGAATAAAAATAAATTTAATATTTGAATTAAATCTCATGCAAAGATTAAATTGAAATCAAAGTCAAAGTGCAAGCATGTGCTAAATTAATTAATTCAATCAATTAATTAATTGATTCAATTATCTCTTCAATCTCTATTTCTGTCTTTTAGTTAGCTTTTTCTAAATAAAGCTCTCAGTCAGCTTTCAATCAAATAACTCATTTTATCTATTCAATCAATTGAGTTCCACCTCCAAATCAACAATTCAACTATCAATCAGCATGTGAGCTCACCTGAGTTCCACCTCTCAATCAATCTCATCCAACAATCTATAAATTGAGCATTCAATCTCCATTTTCAACAATCACGAACAATCACAAACTTTGAATCTTTGTGTCACTTGCAAGTTGCCAACGCGATATCTGAGAGCCACCATAACACAAAGAAGAGAAGAACAATGGAAGCTACATGCGATCATGGAATAGGGAGAATTGATTGAATATTTACATTCCTATTATTTGATTGTATCATTTCATTGAGTTTGTTTGAATTCTATTAAATAGGGATTCACGATTTCCCTTTATTTTTGATTGATTACATTATGAATTTTTACATACGACAGATTGTATAAAATAAATTATTTAGATACAAAAGTATCTATCCAGATGTTATAAAAAATATCCACTTCTGAACTTTACACTTAGTCATTGATTTATAACTTTGATTATGCACTATCTAGTGCATGGTCTAGTGTCACTTTTACAAGAGGAAAACTAATATCAATGTGAGGAAGTGATCTAATAACTCACAAATTTAGGATTTAGATAATTATTTTTGTATGCGCGGTAAATTCAACATGAAAATCAGACATAAAAGGTAACCACCAAACCTCTAAATTTAATAAACAAATCCAAATGAAAAACAATAAAGGAATAAAACTAAAATAAATAAATAAAATCTTGAATTAATGAAACAAATAAACCCATGTTGATTCCAATGCACTTGGCCTTCATTGTTCTCCTTCTTCTTGTTTGGATAATGGCTCTCAAAGTTGCACTTCATGAAAACCTGCAAGATGTAAGCACAAGAACTATGAAAGATAATGGTTATTGAGAAAGGAGGATTAATGTTTTTGATTAAGGGAAAAGTAGGTTTTGAGGGGACCTGAAACCTCAAACGCAAGTTTTGATTAATGGTTATTGAGAAAGAAGTATTAATGTTCAATTTATATACTTCGAGAGGTTTGATTGGATGACTAAGATTGATTTAAAAATAAGATTGATCAATGACTGAAATTCAATGAGAAGGATTGGTGAGAGACAATTACTTGGACTGAATTTGATTGAGAGAATAACTCACTTGACTGACTAGTTAGGAGATTTGATTGAGAGTGGAATTGAATTAACTAAGTAGTTAGAAAAAGTTGATTTCAAAATAGGGGAAGTGATTGGCTAGTTAGAAAAAGTGATTGTTGAGACGCCAATTGGAACTAAGGGTCAATGTTAGTTAGGAATTTCCATATGTGATGTAGGAAATTTAGGATGAAATGTCATTTAGATTGAATTTGGGTTTTCAAAAATGTCAGATGAAACTAGAATTAGTGGGAAGTGAATTTGAATTGAATTTGGTGGGAAATTAGATTCATTCAAAATGAAGATCAAATGTCATTAAATGAATTTATTTAATGAGAGGACATCATTAGATAATTAAATAATTTAAAGAAATTATTTAATTATGGGAATATGGAAATTGAATTTCATTAAATGATTGAAATCACTTAATTAAAGAAAATCTGAATTAATTAAATAATAAGATTATTTAATTAATTTAAAAGGAAAATGGTTAATTGATTAATTGATTAAGAAGGAAATTTGAATAACTAGTTTGAAATGAAAAGGGGATATTAATTCGGAAGAATGCAATCAAATTAATTAAATAATTAAAATTATTTATTAAGAAAGAAGACGAATTGTCTATATTGACATTTATAGACGCAAGACAATTTTAAGTGTTTACAAGTTATTCGCCTCAATCTTTTGATGTTCGAATTCATGTAAGGAGAAATTATGCTTACAAACAACTTTGAGAATTCATTAAACTGAGAGGTTTAAGTTCTTCTTAATTGTCAAACCCTTAGATGCATTGATTTAACATGATGAATCAAGTTTGAGAATAAGAAATGTGCAATATGTTATTGGAATGATAACATAGCATAGATGTAATTTATTTTATTATTATGTACAATTGAACTCTTAAATACGCTTAAGATATCCTTCTCTTTATCCTAGATCCTAGATGAATAATTTATAATTAGGGTTAGTATTTAAATACACTAGTTTAGTATACAATTTGGTAAATTCACATTTTAGTTGGCTCATAATTATGAAGTAAAAAGGTTAAAAACTATTTGCATTTGAATCTGAGTTTTTGAAACTTTAGGGGTTAAATGCACAAATGAGGAATTGATCTAGGTCAATTATGTACTTGTGTATTTTACCCAAGTGAGGACTATAATATTTTAAAAAATGGAGTGGAATCTAAGGGGGAGTGATCATAGGATTCAAGAATAGATAACATTTTTTACTAAAGAAAATTGCATTGATTCAAACTTGACACATAATGCCTACAACTCATAATTTGTGGACCTACACATCAAGCACCTTTGGAAATAAACCTTTTCATACACTTGTTGATGTATTAAAGATAATTATAATCATTATTGGACAAAATTAAAAGAAAAGGGCATGAGTATGCATATTTTAGGATATAAAAAATAATTGTAAAAGAAAATAAACTTTCCTTATGGAAGATCCAAGCTAATCTAATAAAATATCATACATAAGCATAAATCAACTTAGATATAATATGTAGTGATTGTGGGTCAACATTTTTTGAAATTAAAAGCTAATCTACAATAATAAATAATATCCAGATAGATGTCCTTGTCTTTGTGATCGAAGAATAGTTGTCTTTTATCAAGATTCTAAACCTTAACTAGACTTCTACCAAGAAAATATGATCTCCTAATTTTTGTAATGCCTTGGAACGTTGTTATCAAGTTTGTGAGTTTGGGTCAAATTTGTGATCATGAATTTGACCTTGCATAATGTAAAATTCTAATATATGATTTGCCTAATGAAGATTCATCTACTATGTTATTTCCTAATATACAAGGATTAATGGTATTTATATATATTTATTTAAAGGGTCATCGTTGTATTACCTTGTAATACATTCTCCTAGGTCAAGCCATGCAAATGAACATAGTAAAGATTGAAAATAATCCTCTTCATACATATATATGCTTCTAGGATGCTCATGCAAATCTACTCTTTTTATTGCACCAATTAAAATATTGTATGTGAATGAAATATGAACTATTCTAAATATTCTAAATACATCCAACTAAAAAATGTTGAGAGATATTAGTTTTTTATTATTTTATTTATTTTAGACGTATTTAATTTCATGATTATTATTATAGTCTTAATATAGATATCTTAAGCACATGTATCTAAGTTATTTTATTTTACTTAAAATTAATGTTATTTTACTTACAACTTATTTTTTTAATAGACATCAGTCATGTTTTAATTTTTATGATAATAATGTGAAACTCCTTAATGACATTATAGAATGTCATTTAACATAGAACATAGATATATACTTCCATGTGTAAATTATGTGTTTTTCCCCAAAATATGTACTGTGTTACAAACTAGGAATCAAAAAATTCCAACTTGGAATTGACTCCAAAAATACCAAACTACTATAGCATCAACCTCCAGGTCTACAACACCATCTAGCCCCAACATCTGCCATTGGTTACTCCTATCATCCTTTGCTCATCTTACTACGAATGGCATGGCCAGATCACTCAATCCCCTCACAAGTTCTTTAAGAAGCTCCACTCCATTAGACACCTCCAATTATTTATTCTCCACGTCGTCGTTCTACTCCCATACAATGAATGTAATCATAGGGGAGTGAAAGAGATAGCTAAACACTACCATCCAGAGAAAGCCGAATGCTTGGGACAACCACATGTCCAAATACCATTTCAGGTTTACCTTCCAACGTGCCCAAACTAACTTCTCCATAAATTGCTTAGCAGAGCTCCTATTTCCATGTAGTTCAAGGATGGATACCAGGAACATAGACACAACATCTGATTTCACTCAATATTGAAACATAGAAGATAGATATCATTCTCCCAAATGCCCTTATTTGCCTGTAGTATCTCCTTATTTGCAACTTTGATAATCTTCTTTAGTCTCTCATCTTTGATATGCTCCCTAAAGACCATTTGCCTTTTAATCACATCCAAGAAAATCTTGGTTTCCATATTGTCTATGCATGCAAAACATTGCCACCATACTACTCCTAAAATGGTTTCGAAGGGGCAATCACATCTTTGAAGCATTAATTACTCCCTCTCCCAGTAATGAGACTACCTTGGTCGACATTAATGGGGGAATCCTTCCACTCCCAATGGCAATCTTTCCACACATCATTCAATTCTCCTTATTCCCCTCTCTTTAGAGATGAACAATTGAAACTTCCTCAATCTTTAGCTTCCAATTTGGTTTGTCTTTACATCGTACAATGTTGATAGTGGTCATAGAATTGCCTTTAAGATGAACCTTCAAGAACTCCACGGTTGCACATTTGGAGCCCCAGCTAATCCACCTAAAACTCACCTTCATTGTTTGTGTCATTTATTAGCTTCCTAAGACCATTGCAATGCATCTAGTTTGAGAAGGTCCTGGGTTACCTCGAAATGTCCTATCAAAATTAACTTTCACCCATCCAACTCTTGGTGGCACCCACCTAGTGTTAGCTCTGCAAGAGGCCCTTGGATCAATTCAGATAACCCCATTGGTTTTGGGGGGAGGGGGAGGTAGTGTAAATTGTGTTATTAATTAGTCTAGTACTAGAAAATAAATGGGACCAACCAATTTTAAAATTTGAAATGTCAAGGGTGAAGTTTATGACCACGAGGTCACAAACTTGACCCTGGATAAACAAATGACCACAGTCAAAGATATAACAGTTATATTTGAGTAAGTATTTGGATGAGTTTGATAATTACTTAGATAAAATAAATATGTTGAAATTTACACATAAAAAATAAAGCTAAGACAAATTTGATATATGTTTAGATAAAGTAAATATGTCCATATCTACATATAAATTTGGAAAGTCAAAACTTAAAAATTAGAAAAGAAACCTAATTTTAGACCAGATTAGATCTATCAATATATACATTTATTCAAGTTTCACCTTTATAATTATAAACAAGAGAAAAATTAGAAATGGAGGAAAGATGGCTGCAACCATATTAATAAGGAAGTTGAGTTTATTGTGGGTGTAAGTAATGCAGTTCTCTTTGATTTAGGTCTTTTGGTAGAGGGTTTGTAATACATGCACTTTGATTTGTATACTTGATAGTGGGATAGAGGAAAATGAAATTACTGATTGGAATAGTGGTTTCGAACAAGATGCTAAAATCGGTTGTGGTAGTTGTGGATTAGTTGGTCCACCACAACCTTGTCAATTGCTACTACAAGTGCCCCAACACATTCATTGTCCATGACGAGAACAATAAATATTGGCAACAAAGTATGCTACTCAACACACTCCTTTTTTTATTGTTTTGAAATAGATAGTGATAATCTAATGAGGGTTTGAAATATGATAATTTAATGGGGATTTTTAGGCGAGACTTGACCCTTTGCAACCTTTAAGCAAACAAAAGAATTGGGTTGTGGCCAAAAGTGTGAAGAGGGCTCAAATTTATGAGCCCCTTACTTCTACTTCTTTGGATCCTTCTCGTCTTACAAATGTTGGGAAAATTGGAAACTAAGATTTAATTTTTGTTTTAGCATGACATATTGCATCTGATTTTCATGCAAGGCAACTCTAGGGTTGATGCAACCACTTATCCTAGAGAACTTAACTGTTACTTTGGAAAATTTGTTTGGGTTACAGGGAACCATGGTTTAGTGCTCAGGGTTTAATTTTGTTTATATCACTATGAAAATGGTTGAGGTCTAAATTTGTTTCTATACATGGGAAGTCAAGTTAGTGCAATAGCTAATTATTTTATAATTTACTTTAGAACTATTTTATATCATAGTTATTATTACAATTTTAGTATGGATATCTTAAGAACATATATCTAAGTTATTTTATTTGCTTGTTTTATTTTATTTCAAGTAAAAATATTATATTTATTATAGACATATAAATTTTAATTTACTTAAGAATAATGTTTTGGATTAAGGAAAAAATAGGTTTTGAAGGGGCCCTGAAACCCTTTACAAAAAGGATTCTAAAAGATTTAAAATCAAAACTTTATAAAAAGTATCCAAAACAAGACAGGTTGTGAAGTATAGAACATTACAAACAGTAGCCAAAGAGACAACAAAAGCCCAGACGGGCAGCAAAAAACCAACAGAGAGACTAAACCCACAAACTAACAGGACCAACAACCCAACTACATGAGGCACTTGAGGGTTTCAGTCACCTCCACCTCTAGGATACTCATCTTGTCAGTTGGAGCCTTCATTTCCTTGTAGTCCACATTCTGAGTGGTCACTTTCTTCTTCATATTGCCTCAAGTCCTCTTACTGGGTCCTTCGTCAACCTGGATCACATCATTATCATCTCCAATGGTAACAATAGTTATGTCCTATTTCATACTATCAAAGTTGTTCACCATTGCATTCAAGGCATTTGCAGTTTTCTTAACAATCTTATGGCTACAAGACATAATAGTCTTAAGGGTAGCCTGGATTTTCTTATAGCCAGCTTCCACATTGGAGATTCTATCTTCAAACCTTTTTTTCATTTGGTCAATACCTTCTCTAGCCCTTTTAATGCACTTTAACACTAATTTATTCTCCTCCTTTGTCCACTGCCCAACCTCTTTTTGATTGCCTTGGATATTACCCACATGAATGGCCTCCATCTTGCTTTACAGTGTCCTCTAATTAAGTCTGACCTCTTTCAGCTCATGAAACAGCCACTTGAACATACTGAAGGTATCAATGGCATGTTCCCTGGCCATACCTAGCACATTGTCATAGTCCTCCTTCTTATCACTAAGCTCAACACATCTGGGATGAAGATCCTCATGAGCTGCAACACCAATATTAGCAATAGTAGTGCTGAGGGGTGACAAATTGGGAAACTGAAGGTTTTGGCTACCTGACACCTTGCTAACCTCCTTCTCACTCAAAGAAACCTCAAGTTTAGCTTTAGGACCACTGGAAACAAGGGTATCCTTCCCAGCCGAAGTAGAAAAAGAAGAAATCACAACTTTCTTTTTCCCTTTTCTTACTTTTCCCATAGGAGACTTGTCCATTGGGGTATTTTCAGATAGCTTTTTTAAGAGGGGGAGGAGACTCAGCATCAGATTCTGAGTCAGAATCCTCACCTCCTGACTCCCCAGCACTAGTTGCATCCTCAAAAGAGGTCTGAATATAAATATTTGGAGCAGGAAGGGAATGGAAGTGAGAGTCAATTAGGACTAAAAGCCCTTCATGAAGGATGGGGAATTTTGTAGGGTT
Organism: Cryptomeria japonica; assembly: GCF_030272615.1. Classification (NCBI taxonomy): domain Eukaryota; kingdom Viridiplantae; phylum Streptophyta; class Pinopsida; order Cupressales; family Cupressaceae; genus Cryptomeria; species Cryptomeria japonica. The sequence continues at coordinate 420,686,321 of NC_081405.1, read as the reverse complement.
CATCTTATGGTCTTTGAAATTGGCCCTTAAAGCAGACATAAGATAGAACGGAAAGGACATTTTGACTCCATGGTGAAAATGGTTCATAATCACAAAATCATGTCCATAAACTCTAGAGAAACGGCCATCTAGGGTTAAAAACTCCATAATTACCTTTACGAGTTGCACCCAGAAGCTCTTGATCACAGAGATATCGTAGTAGCTAGTGGTATTCTTTATAATTTTAGCTCTCTCATCTTTAGTCTTTGGGAAGTTCTGCACAACCTGCTCAGTATAAGTCCTATCTCTGTAATACATTGGGTTACAGAGTCGAGCAACAAAGACACAGATGACAAGATGAATGATATGACTGACGCAAAGCAACTAACTAAGATGCTAACTTGTGCAACTGCACTTATTGAATATGGAAACCTACCTATCCTAAACTAGCCACAAAGAAAAAATTTCAAATGAAACCATTCACTGGCTCAACAAAATAGTTGCCTTTCTTCAATAGCTTATAGTACCTTGCATGATCATGGGCAACCACAATCAATTGAAGAACAAACAATTGTACCAAAACTTGATGCAACACTCTTTGGAAAAGATGAACAAATTCATCTTCCTCTTGAAATGAATCATATGTATTGTTGCTCCAAAGTAGATTTTTAAAATCAATCTTCTCTTGCTTAGCTGAAAATGTATGTTTGGCCTCTTTCTCAAGTGTATCTACCGGCTCAAGAACAAGTGAAACCTTTGTCCTCCCATTGGCTTCCAACAAAGCAAGATGTCTGATTGGACATCCTCTTGAAGAGACAAAAACAAAATTCTTCCTGCTGATTACAGCTTTATCAGCTAATTTTTCAACGATAACCTTATGCTGGATGAATCTTCATGTGATTCAAGTGAAAACATGGTTGCATAGCTTTCCTCAGAATGTTGTTCACAAACTTCTAATTGGAGAGAATTGTCAACAAGAATTGAACAAGATTCTTTTATAGAACTTTCTTGAAGACTTGAACAAATATCAAAACCTCTATCTTGGAAAATAGACTCTTGATTTTCATCTTTCTCAAGCTGCTCATGATCTTTTAACTTATGGGATATCGGTTTGACATCAAAGCTTGAACAAAATAGTTCCATCTCATCCCAAAATGTTTCCTCTTCAATGTCTTCTTTTCTCTTTTGAATAGGAGAGCTGAAATTTACTTCATGACAACTCTCATCAAACTTTCCAAAATTCAAAATAGAATTGTCTTTATGTTCATAAACCATCTTTTCACATCCCATGACTTGATTATCCTCCTTTACCAGCATCTTGGAAGAGTGGCCTTCAACCTCTTGTTGGTTATTGTTCATGGTATCTAGCACGGTCTGCATAAACCATATTTGAGAGTCGCCAACTACGTCTACTTCCTCATCTTCTTGGAAGAGACAAGCAAGATCACTTTGTTCAAATTCAGAATCCTCCACTATTGTATTTGTTGGTGGTGCCTCAAGAGAAAACCCTTCTGATGATGAAGGAAGCTTATCTTGATTTTTCAACTACATAACTAGGAGCAATATTTGGGTATGGCCTCCTTGGAATGTCTTCATCATAAGAGGAAGAGAAAACATCTTGAGCTATTTGCCTTTTGAGGGCAATCAGCTCATTAGCCAACTTCTGCACCATGGGATATGTTCTCTTGGTAGCCCATGATCCCAATGAAGAGATTTCTTTGGACCCATTTGATTGTATCTTTATCTTACCAACAAGGATAAGATCATCTTCAATATCAATTGTCAAGGCTTGCGATGCTGCAAGGTCTCTCGAAACTTCCCTTCTCAACAAAAAATATACTTTTGGTACTTGAGCATTGATGAAGAAGCACTTCAAATTTGTAGCAGTAGGCTGAGCATCAATTGGAATTTTGTTACACAACTTATTGAATTTAGCCACAAAATCCCGCATGGGTTCATGTGACTCTTTTTTCAATTGAGCCAACTGAACTAACAATGCATGCACATCTTCTACAGGCTTGAACCTCTCTTCAAACTTGACTTTAAGTGTGGCCCAAGATACAATTGAACCAACATAAAGGTTATAAAACCAATCAGCTGCAATACCTTGGAGAGTCTCCACAAATAGCCTTATAGATACATCTTCGTGTTCAACACCATGAACACCATATACAATGTAGAAAGCAGCAATGTGTTCATCAGGGTGTTGATGTTCATCTCCAAAGAACTTGGGAAAGTTCTTCCTCGAACCATCAGGAAGAGCATGCAAAGGCAGAGTCAAATTCAACGGACCAAAAGCATTCCCCCAAGGACCTTGAGCAACCATTTAACATATCCTTGGTGAAAGTTTGAGAAATTACAAAAACAAGAATTACAATGAATAGGATATCGGTATACTTCAAACAAAAGTGTGAGGCTTTTAAATGCATATCCTAGCAAAAACCCAAGAAAATTTATTCTAAAAACAACAAGACACTAGACTTCAAACGAAAGAGTGAGGATTTTGAATGCGTTCGTGTCCCCAGCAGAGTCACCAAAAACTATTGGTTGAAAATTTTGTACACTTGGGAAAATATACAAAATTGTGGTTTCAACCACAGCATGTGAATAAAACTCTCCTAATCAAGGGAAGGCTCCCCCTATCTAACTACAACTTTAAAAATAAAATAGGATGGGACAGCAATCTTTATTCTTCTTTCAAGAAAGACAATATCATTTTCTCTTCACAGAAAAGGATAGAAATTGAATATAAACATCAGTAACCACTTTCAAATGAAATGAGAGAAAGGAAATGAAGTTTCCTAAAATCTCAAAGACTTCCGTCACTTCCTTCAAGACGGGACGACAATATCAAGCTCAAAGACTTGATTATATGAAGTCCTATCTACCCCTTTCTACACTAATGCTATAAAGAACAAGTTATGACAGCTCAAAGACTGAAATACCTTATTCTTTTCTTCTTTAGAACAATGAGAAGTAGTGTAATCTCAAAGACTCACAGCTATTTCCCACACAATCTACTCCTAAATTCTCTTAAGAACAAGTGAAAGCACAAAGACTTATAGCTTCTCTCAATAGAATATTTATTTTAATCTATATTAACCTCAAATACTTGCAGCACAAAGACTGCAAATCAAATGTGATTAAGCTCTTTAAGAATCACTTGCAAGAAAGATAATATAGAACACAAACTCAAGTATGTAGCACAAAGACTCAAAGCTTGAGCAATTTCCTTCTATTCCTTTCAATCCTTGAATTTACACATGAAAGCTCAAAGACTTCTTTGTTGTAAATTTGGCAGAGTTTTTGCTTGCTTTCCAAAAGATAAAAATTACAATACACCCCCTCAAGTATTTATAGAAGAGGAGCCTTGAGAAAAAGGTGGGAGGATCCTAACTAACTTAAGAGATTCTCTCAACCACCAAGACTTATTCAATAACTAACTATGACTTATTCCAACTACAGTCCTAATTGAACACAGCTTGTAGTTGCCTTACATGTAATTACAAAAGTGCAAGTAATGAGTTAGCTTGTAATTACAAAGTTATTTTTTATTTTTTTACATGTAACTTGTCAAAACAAAATTACAAATACATAACTAAAACTATTCCATGTGTCTAAAGACGCGACTCTAATTGCATCATCCTTTGTCTGTGATGATCTTCATGTTGCTTCAAGATGCTAGAACTTGAAGTATTATGGATTGGTAAAGACATCTTGAACCGGAACGGGAACTTGCATCCTTGTCTTCTTGCTTGGGGTAGTACTATCTTTTCAGGAGGGAAAGGGTTGGCTTCCTCTTTTCATGTCATGACCATCTTTGTCTTGAAAGCATTCTATGCTCGCAACCATGAATTTGTTGGCAAATGCACACTCCAATGAGACATTATAGGTGATTGAAGGTTTTGTCATTGATGGCAACCTTACAATCCTATGACACCGGCAAGGCAATCCACTGGCACCAGCAAAGTCAGATTCTACATCAACACACAGACCATCGGCACCAGCAGTGAAAGGAAGCATACCGACATAGAAGCCGACAGGAATTTTGATTATAATTTATTTTGTTTATTATTGTAAAATCATTGTAAGCCGACTTGGCAAATTGTAAAATGACTCATATATAAGAGATCATTGTGGAACAATTAGGGATGCATGGAGGAACGTAATGAGGCGAAATAAGGCAGACCTATTATGCGAATTATAGGTTAAGGGTTTATGTAAGAAGCAGAGCTATAAACCGATACTGGATCTGGCATAGTAGATGTTATTTTGAAGTAGTACAAGAAATTGGATTTATATAATCCATTTTGTAAGTTAGTGAGACTTCCCATTTTGTAATTGAGCAATGAGCTCTAGGCACTTGGCCTTCCTGCATGTGCAGGCCCCTCTTGTAGCAGTAATATTCTCTTATTGGCCAGTAAGTGAATATTGTGGGTCACAAATCCCACCAAGGTTTTTCCCACACCGGGTTTCCTCATTAAACTACTGTGTTATGGTGTGTTTTTCATGTGGTTGTTGTTATCTCTGTTCATTGCATTATTTGTTGTTTACCGGTATACAGTATTAATATGCTTTACATGTTTTAAATCAAGAAAATACACTCACCGGTTAGATAATGATTCAACCCCCCCTCTCAATATCTGTGGGAATCCTAACAGAATTGTTGTTGTATCTCTTTTTTGTATCGTCCTCCATTCTTAAAATTTGCTTGCAAATTAAGGCCCATACCTTAATCCATTGATTTGGTAGATCGTGTGTGCAAACCGGATTGACAAGGGAAGAGAGAAATTGATGCAAAAATGGGCTCACAAGTGAATTTCAGGTTTTGGAAGTTGCATTACATGTGTGGGTAAAACAAGAGCATTAACTTGCAACTGTGGGGAACAAACATGCAACTTCATATGTGTAATGGGTAACTACAATTTTGCACTTGTAATTGGACCTTTAAAACTCATTTACAAGTGTTTTTTGAGTGCATTTTGGACCAATTTCGGGTTTTGGATGGCTAACCACAGGTAGACTTTTAATGGGGAAAATGAATGAAGGTGTGAAATGAGTGGATGAAATGCTATGAATGGTATGTACGGATGATGGAAATGAATATGAAAATATTTTGGGAAGATCGTCTTCAAGAAAATGGGAAGAACTTTCAACAAAAGATGGTTAAATCTTTTATCCATAAGGGAAGAACAATGAATTTCATCCAACTTGTAATCAGGATTTAAAATCCCGAATACAAGTAAAGAGGGAAAATAGGGAAGAACAATGCAATTCACAAATTTCTATCAAAGGGGAAAATCTCTCTCACAAAACCGATTTTTGGGGAAGAACCAACATATTTACAAATTTTCAACTAGAAAGGAAAAATAAGAAAACAAGACAAAAAAAAAAAACAAGAAGAAAAGAAATCTTACCTTGCTCCAATCTAAAAATGCATCTTCAACAAGATGATTAGTCAATCTTGGAATGAAGAAGACAATCCAATAAATAAACAAAAAAAACCGCAATCCCAAACCCTTGCCATGTTTTTGAAAAATGTCCTTTGCATAAAAATGTGGTGTCAAATGCATGGAAAATGGACAAGACTCTTTCTAACCTCAACGCCTTAGCATACCAAGCCAAAATGATTCATAACATTACTGATTTGTGGCATTCCAAATGGCAAAAAACATGGTTTTTTGAAAAAACGTGGTTGTTGTTATAAAGCTAAAAACCACCAATCTTAACCTCCATGTGGCGTGAAAGGTGTTTGAAAATGCATGGAAATAGGAAGGAATCCTAAACGCCTTCCTCCTCCAACAAATTCTCCACAAAATTTTGCTAAAAATCCTCAAAAATGTTTTTCCTTGCAATTTGGGTTTTTTGGAACAAAGTGCAAGTTCGAAATGCATAAAACAATGAAAATCGAGTTTTTTGGAAGATATAACAAGTTTAAAATTTCAATTTTTCCACATGTTAGGCAAAATCGGGATTTTTTGACCAAATAGCAAGTTTAAAATGTCAAAAATGCACTTTATAAGCAAAATCAGGTTTTTTGAGACAAAGTGCAAGTTTAAAATTGTCACTTTTTCATTTTCAAGGCAAAATCGGGTTTTTGAGAGAGATATGCAAGTTTAAAATTACTTGCAAAGGGGAAATAAAATCCCTACAACAAGTTTTAAATCACTTGCACACATGTAATAGGGGTTTAAAATCCCTATTACATGTAAAAACCATTAAAGTAGGGGTTTTTGGAAAGAATTACAAGTTTACTTGTAACTAAACCAAAAAATCCCTATTTTAACTAAAAAACCCAAAAAACAACAAAAACAACAAAGGGGAAATAAAAAGCAAATTACAAGTTTTTATTTTTCAATAAAGTGCACATGTAATAAGCTAAAAATTTCCCTACAAAGACCAAAACAATGGAAATCATTAAAACTTGCAGTTCAAGGAAAATTCTCCACCTGCAGTCAGGGAGAAAAAACCTGAAATTGAAGGAAAGACATAGCAAACAAATCCAAGATGTGACGAAATTTGAAACGTAGTTCGAGGATGGACCGAGGATTAAGACAATCCAAGGATTAGTCGAAATTCTGCCTCAAGAAGCATGCCATAGAGTAAAAATTTTCATTTTTTCACAAAAATTTCATGTAGTGGTCCTTCATTTTTGAAAACAAAAATGAGGACAACAAAACTTATCTACAATTCTTCACTGATTCGATCAAGCTACATTCAACTTCCAATTTGGTGTGTCTTTGTATCTTACGATGTTGATACTGATCACATAATGGCCTTCAAGATGAACCTTTGAGAACTTCTTTCGATTGCACATTTGGAGCCCCAACCAAGCCACCTGAAATTCATCTTCATTGTTTGTGCCATTTATTAGCTTCCTAGCTTTCAAAGCCATCGTCTTTCCCTCATGATCTCAAACAATGCATCTAGCCCCAAAAGGTCCCAGTTGCCCCAACATAAAAACTTTTAGATCAACATGACCACCCCCTTTAACTAGGGTGGGTGGGTTAAGTTTAGAACCACGAGGTCAAAAAATTGATCCTAGGTGAGAAAATGACTATATTCAAAGATATAGCAATTATATTTAGTAAGTATTCAAATAAATTTGATAATTACTAAGATAAAATGGTGAAATATACACAAAAAATAGCATATTTGATAAATACTTAGATAAAATAAATATGTTCATATCTACACATAAATTTTAAAAATTCAAAACAAATTTATGATCATGAACTTAACCTTAAATGAACAAATGATTGTATTAAAAAAATAAATATAAAAACTATATTTAAATAATTATTAAAATAACTTCTTCTTTTTTTTATAAAGTGGATAGAACCACTGAACTATATTAAATTTTAAAAGTTTTTTTACAGTGTCTGGTTCAAAAAGCACTGAAGGGAATTATTAAAATAACTTGATAAATACTTAAATAAAATAAAATGCACATAAAAAAGTAAGATTGAATTTATAAATACATAAAAATTAGAGAGGAACCTAATTTTAAACACAAGGTAGACTTGTCAATATATACATTAAGCAAGTTAAACCAAATTACAATTATAAATAAAAACAAGGTTGTGTTGCTACGAAGTTCCTGACATGCGTTGTTTATGCTCAATAGTAAAGTTAGTGGATTTTTTGTTATGATTTACAAAATCTTGATTTGTAGAAATGTTTGTTGCTAGCAAGACCTGAAATGAGTCCAGTTCAATTGTTCATAAGCTAAGATTGAATTAAAAGATATATTTAATAATTTAAAATTGAATTGAATTTGAATCAAAATTTAATGATGGTTAATCTATACATACTATACTTGTTTTATAGTGACAATTTGAGTCTAGTTCAAATTCTCTTAAACTAAGATTGAAATACAAGATATATTAATTGTAACGAATGAATCATTTATGAAAATTTTTAATATAACTAGGACAAACTAGTTTATATAAGTGAATTAAAATATTTAAATGAACATAAAAATAACTTCAATAATCACATCATGATAAAGATGATCATTCAAATGAAAAATACTAAAAACTTATCTTAATTACTTCATTTTAAATTTAATAAAATGAAATTAAAATAATAATAAGATTAAGTAAACTATAGAAAATTATTATTTTTCCATATAACCTAGTAATTGTTGTAGGTTCAATAAGTTATTACAAAGTTGTTTGCCAATTTTAAATTCTTGGAAAAAAACTACTAAAATAACTTTAAATTGTTCAATAATAATGTAAAAAATGATGCTATTAAGCTTCTTCATCATCATCCAAATCTACTAGGAGAATTGTAGACATTGTTTCTTTTTGCAAAGACTCTTCTTTTAGTTTGTAACATACGATCATTACTTCAAAAAATTGGTCCTAAAATGTAATGTCCCCTTTTTAGCTTGTTCTTATTTTTGAATGATTTTTCTGTCATTCTAACCTTTGTAGGTTAATGAGGTTGGATAGAGGGTCTCATTCAGTTGGCATCTACTCCAGGATTCAGTATGCTTTGGGTTGGCTTTCGTTTTGGGTTGGCTTTCATTTGGTGTCATTTGGTCTCCATTTGCTATACATTTTCCATACTTACTATTTATAGTAATCCATAAGCTCATAGAGAGGGGACCTTTCTATTTTTAGAAAGTGCATTTGGTCACATGGGGAAAAGCAGGATGAACTTTCGTTTTAGACGACAAATCAAAATGTTGAGTATTTTGGGAGTTATGAAGATTTTAGTGGTCAAATTAATATTAAATCATTAAATGGCTTATTATAAAGTTATAATTTAACTTTATAATTTCACTTAAGTTAAGGGTCAAGTCATCATTGAAAGAGTGTCATTTGAGGAATTAATTATGAATGCAAATCTTAATGAAATATTAAATGTTTTCCCTAAGTCTTAATGAAATAACATTTTAAATGTTCTTAATATGTCTTTAATGGGAAATCAAGCCTTAAGGAGGAATTAAAAGTAAAGGAGGATTTATCCCACATTGAGCATGGAGATTAATTTGGAGTTTGAGGAGTATTTATAAACAAACCTTGTCTTCCTTGAAGAGCATGTTTTGAGAGTATTTCATTGAAGCTATTTCTCCATTGTTGTTGAAAGTCAGTGACTGATTAGTTTCTAAGGACAGAAATCCTAGGAAGTTGAAGGTCAAACCAAGACCTTCTAAATAGAGTGGATTTATATCAAAGTCCATCATTGGGTTTAATGCATGAGTTTGGATTCATAAGTAGCTGAGACAACAACCATTTGAAGAGCAGAAGAAAATACAGATTTTTGTGCATAAAAAGCATATTTGTGCAAGGGTTTGAATGTATTTTGAAAGTATATTCATTGCAGACCTGTAGCTTCATTCTTGGCAGCCATTGTTAATCAGAATTCAAGCTTTAATTTGTTGCTACAGTCAAGTGATTCACCTAACAGTATCACATGGTCTATTTCTTGGCCCAACACCTAAGTCTATAGGTTGTTTTCATTACCACAGGGGACACATTAGGTAATGCAAGCCTGATTGAAGGTTTATATGTTGAATTTGTACTTCCAGATGCTAAGTGTGTTGGAGAAGGACCAAATCGATCACCTTCTTGTGCTTCAATATATCCTATTCTTAGTGTCCAGCTATTGATGATCAATGGCATTCATCTCAACATGGTGACCATCATTTGCAGCATATAGCTATATATCAAGCTCTTTATGGATTTGTAATGCATTGAACATATATATGTTGTATTTGTAGATGCCATTAATCTGAAAATATCATTGAATGTCAAGTGTCCAAGCAACTACTTGTTCATTGTATTTGATGATTGCAAATAATAAACTTAGGATTGCTTACAAAGAGGTTTGAAGTTGGACTTATGTATTTAATGTGATGTGCATTTATCCCCAGCAAATGATAGTTACATGCCAACTGTTTGATGTAATGTCTCTTGGTTGTAGATGTTGATTTGTATTTTCTTTAGCCATGTATCTCTTTCATGTAGTTTAATTTATTAGTTCAAATTCAAGGATTGGCATATTATGTTCAAAATTCACAACCAATCAACCGAAACATCATTTGGCATCAAGCAAAACAACAATCAAAACAATCAAAAATTTATAACAATAGGTTAAGAGGTTGAAGGAGAACTGTTTGACAATATTCCTTGTAGCTCAAATCATCACAATAGGGTCAAATTTAGCCAAGGGATACTACATAAAATAATTGTATGATCATTAGTATTGCAATGGAATTAGATTTGTTCAAAATTATCATTGTTACATTAATGTGAAACATAGTTTATCAATATGATTTTTCACTTATAAATATTCAATACAAACTTTCAATTAGAAATATGTTTGACAATGAATGAGGGAATCGATTTCAAGATAGTTATATCTTAGATGTCTTTTTTACCTCCATATCTAATTATTGGTCCTTATTATTTTAATTTCATGGGCATGATGATGTTTTACATTCACACATCTTTCTTATACTTTGGTTCATGTTGATGATACATGTTTTATGGTCTATATTAATCAAATAGAACCATTCAAACATATTTCTTATACTTTGGTTCACTTTGATGATACATGTCATATGATGTATATTAATAAAATGTTGGTATATTAATAAAATAGACCAACATTTTAATGATAGATCTATGTGACTTACCTTTCTTTTTACAAAATGGTATTGATTATGAATATAGTTCTCTTATGTCTTTTTTTGTTGTAAAAATTTATCAACCAATCTATAACTTCCCTATTTTATATTTTTAACTATTGAAGAAGTATTTATCCAAAACTTGTCAATTCGAGTATTCTTTAATCAAGAAAGTACTAAAGAAGTCTATTAATGGTCCTTCCAGGGGTAATCCTATTTAGTCCATAGATAGAGTTGTTTCATGGAGCCCTAGACAAGGTTGGACAAAGGTTAACTTTGATGGTGCGGCCTGGGGTAATCCGAGACCATCAAGTGCTGGTTGCAAAAGGGTTTCAAAACTTGGAAAGAGATTCAAACAATGTGACTGCAGCTAAAATAGCTTTGTTGGCCGTCCAATTGGCGAGATCATTAGCAGTCCAAAATTTTCACCTTTGAAGGAGACTCACAAATTATAATTTATGCTATTCCCAAGCTAAAAATTGGAAAATTGACAGAGATATTCAACACATAAGACAAAGCTTGAACTCTTTTCAAAACATCAAGATTTCGCATATTAGGAGAGAGGGTAATCAGGAGGCCAATGCATGCACCAACAATGCATCCAACATTCACGAAGACAGAATTCAAATTATGAGACTTGAAGCTAATAGCCAAGTCGTTGAGGAGTTTCGATTTCAAATTTCCTATGGTAATGACTTGCCTTGTATAGGAAGATAAACATTGTCAAAAGCCATTAATAACAGAGAACGTCGAGGAAGGACGACGAAGTTATTACTTTGAGATTACCTGGCTAGCAAATCTTACTCGAACATCTCTTCATATTTGTTTTAAGTGTGCGAAGAGATGGCCACATTTTATAAAGGGGTTGGACGATGCTGCCTTAGGAAATCGTACAAAGGTGACAGTATTTTCAAAGCAAGTGACAAGCTAATTTGGTGGCCAAGTGGGATTATGAAAAAATGAGTTCATTAATGAACATCGTAGTGCTGGAAATTCAGCCCTCCTGAGTTGGTTTAATGCCTTCATACGCAAAAATTAAATGTCTTTGAATTGGCAGTAAGTACGAGTTTTAGAAAGCAAGTATTTTGGAGCGATAAGGTTTAAAGGTGATCATTCTAGCGATTGCCTTGTATGCACTGAGAAACACAATACTCCTACAGGAAACATGGAAGCTAACTTTTCCCTCACAGTCACTAAGCTGATGGTGTCATTCTAGGGAGAAATCTCAAATGAGCGCCTAATGAACGTCTTCAAATTTGAAGACAGGGAGTTCTTAGCGAGGGTGAAGATCATTTTTGGGGAGGAGTACCTGAAGGCCACATTCAAATATTGGTGCAATGTAGATATTGCATCAATGTTTACGACATGGTGCTTCAAGCTGGAGAAGAAGGTGGTTGTCTGTTGGTTGGTGGAAAGTTGTGTGCACAAAGAGTGGCATGGTGGCTTTGAGCGACTGATGGAAATTGCAAGGGACGGGCAAGGTTTTTTCAGCCCAAGGGGATTATGGCTCCATGTGGATGAATATGCACCACCTCTGCACCTTTTTCTCATATGGAGCTCAACGAAAAATAAGGAACTAAGGTGTGATTCGGCCCAATTTGGTATGGTGGGTTTAAAGGACTATGTACAAGCATTGGAAGCAAAGAATATTCATTGGGAGCTCAAGAAATGGGGTCCTCACAGCGAGCATACCCCTGCAATCTCGGGTGCTTCATCCTCCAGACGTAAACGTGGAAGACCAAAGGGTGCCAAGAAGAAGACCAACCGCACCCTCTTGATTGGCTTCCCCCCAGAGCCACACAAGAATGAGGACTTACAAATTTGGGATTATTTATTAAACATATTCTAACCCTAACTCTATCATTGTCTTACATCTTTTTAAGACATCTTTTTTTGAATATATTGTTATGTACATGGTGATTTTTTCTTTTCCGATATATTATATAATGCTAACATTCCTTCACATTATGATGATAGTATATTAACTCATAAATACTTTTCTCTTATTTTACCCTTTAATTCCTTCCTCTCTTATTATTTCACTTGCATGGACACAATGTTTGATGTATTAAAGTATCTGTATTATACTTTGGTTCACATTGATGATACATCTTATATGATGTTAATCAAATAGTCTACCTTTTAATGATAGATTTAGTTGACTTACCTTATTCTTACAAAATGGATTTTATTATATGATGGCATTCATAGAAATGTATCAACTAATTTGCAAAGTAGGGCCCTATTATATATTTGTAACAATCAAGATAAGCATTATAAAGTAAGCTAGTTTAAATAAACATGCTTTTCATATATCAAAAGAAATAATAGAATATTAAATTTTGAAAATATTTGTATATACAAACCATTTATAAATATAAAGACATTCTTTGAATACAAAAAATTTTGTCAAAATTTACATGTAATAAAATCATGTAAATATATAAAACATATTATAGACATATAAGTTTTAAGAAAAGAAAAACTAAATCTAAATGAAATCAACAATGACTTACAAAAATCCACAATGATATTTAGAAACTTAAATGTTGTTATATATTTTTGCCTCTTTTTCCATTTGTAAATAAAAAACAAATATAAAAATATAAAAAATTAAAAGAAATAGAAAGAGTGCTCCATGCAATATATTTAATCCAAATTTAAGTGTAGCTTTTAATATACAAAACTATCCTCCTTTGAATTGGTATATGTGAAATAATAAATAAACTTGCTCAAAATAACCGTTTCAAAGAAATTTTAGAGGGTTTAATTTCTTTTCGTTCTTTTTTTTTAATAGAAATTTTTTTTATGGAATGAGAAAAAGCTACACTCAGAACCAAGTTTTCTACTACGCTTTCTAATTCTTTTAAGGCTGATGTCAAAAATACTTTTAACCATAGATTTACATTACCTTTGAGTTGCGTAGAGAGAGAGCATTATTGGAATATGTAGGCCATTCAAAGCTTCCCTGGTCAATGGAATATGAACAACTCTGTCAATTGAATAGGGATTCTATGAAATTCTTTCAGACATACTGATCAAAAAGGTTTCTTAATTTGATCAATGACACAATATGTCATGTCCATGTAAGGGAAGGATTGAGACTTCTACCAATATGATAATGCCAAGTGACACAATAATATGACTCTAGTGTATAAAGAGAGCCAAGATAGTATTCTTTTTCTCGGTTACTTCTTTGTTACAAAATTCAAGAACATGGGTTTTCTGCCTATCCTGAATGGTTGTAATCTTTGATTTAATCTGTTGCCTTTCTCGCACAAGTTGCCCCACCTTTGCCCCTTTTCCTAGTTTAATCTATCTCCTAATGAAAAAAAGATATCAACAAAATATTAGATATTGTTATAAGCTTTTATTTTATTTAAGAAGTAGCATTGGGAAAAATAAAAATGAAATCAAGGCAATGCGTATATATGATATGGTTTGTACAAGCTTGACAGTCAACAATCCATTTCCAGAAAATGAATATAAACATAAATTCTATGGAATGAAAAATGTTTGTGATTTGCACTTTCTTTGTAGCTGGTTTGCTCTGCAACTGTATCAATGCTTTATTTTCTGTTATGATTAATTTCAAGAATTGAATTTTTTTTTCATTATTATAAAAGTAGACTTAAAATGCTATTTGATTCTCATTTTCAAAAACAGTCATCCAGTCATTTAACACATTAATCGGCCATATCCACTCAAATGTTTTCAGTCAATGAAATTTTAAAAAAAAAATTCCAATATTTATTAAAAAAAAATTATATCTAAATTTTAGAAAAAATTAATATTTTTTTATATATTAAAAATTCGTGTAACATGATTGATTAAAAAACATATACATCAATAACTTGTTTAGAACTACACTATTGCTATAATTGTGGATGCAAGTGCCATGGGTTCCTATGAGATTCTGAAAAAGCCTATTCCCTAATTTCGAGATACCTCTCCCCATAGCCTCCTCCTACCATTCTCATGCCGGCAAATTTGATAGAAATTTTCAGTTCAATTTTGAAATTTTTAGTAAATAATTTTTGTGGCAGCTACAATACAAACATTCACTTTTGCTATTGGTGGAACGCAAATATTAAAAGTGGAAGATTATTAAAGCTTTCAGCTGTATAGACATCATTGTGGTTAAGTTAGTGCACTTTGGAAAATCAGCGAAGAGTCTAGGAGTTTAGTGAGATCGATGTGATAATCCGGTTTGACTGCAGTGAATGGGAAACCGCCATCATCCAAACTGCATATATTGTTGTTTTTTACGCTGCAAGTTAGCCAGGAGATTTTCTTTGTTGAAAGAGGAATGTAAGAGGTCAAATGTAAATCAGTTTCTGTTACATGTATTATAAACTAGCGGTTGGACCTGACAAAGGTCCAATTTGTACTGCTCATAGCAATTTATCAGATGAAAGGATATGTGATAGGATGTTAAGGCTATGGCTTGAAAGAAATGGTGGATCTATTCTTATAAAGATGAAAGCTGCAGTTTTGAGCAGACAGGAAACAAAGAGCATATGGTAGCAAGCAACATTGACAGATGGGCATTTTTAGGACAAGGATAGTGTTGTATATGTGGAAATAAGAGTATAGATTTTGGTTTGTGAATGAAAGGAAGGCGTATTTTATGAAATCTCTGTAAGGCTAAAAGAAGAAACATAACAGAAAGTTACAAAAACATATTGTCAAATCAAAATGTTATAAATGTTCTCTAATTGTGTCTTCTTTTGTAGGTACAAATCACAATATATGATTTGATATAGTTTTAAATTAATCGTAATTGAAGCAATGACAAGACAAGGGAACTATTTTAAAGAATGCTTCTAAGAAATGTGGTCACATGGAATGCCATGATTGCAGGATACATAACGAATGGAACTGCTAAAGAGGCTTTAGGAACTTTCAAGCAAATGCAATTGGCAGATATGAAGTCATACTCAAAATCCTTTGCCAGCATCCTTCCTCCCTGTGCCAAAATGAGAGCTTTGGAATAGAGTATGGGCATCCACCAAAGCATAAAAGATAGAAAATATTGTCAGATGTTGTACTTGCAATTGCCTTGCTAGATGTGCTTTCATAATTTGAAAGCATAGACAAAGCATTCCAAAATGTTTAGAATGCCTCAAAAAACTGTGATCCCATTGAATGCCATGATTGTAGCAACTTCAAATATTTGTTAATTTAGGTAGTTAAATAATCAAATTAAGATTATTACATTTAAAAATAAAGTAGCAAGCAAAAGATTTCCCAAGCCTAACAAATCATACTTTACCATCCACTTCGTTTTTCTTTGATTTGATCTTGCAAATTTTGTTGAAATAAATCAATTTCCTAATACTCATTATTATATTAAATGTGATGAAATGTATCACTATAGGGTGTGATTATTACCTTGGCCTCCTATGTTAAAACCACCTAGAGCTTCTTCAGGACCTGTAAACAAAACATGAAAAGAAAATAATTATATATACAAAAACAAAACACTGTTTTCATATGGAAAAATTCTTCTTCAGGATTTGTAAACAAAACATGAAAAGAAAATAATTATATATACAAAAACAAAACACTGTTTTCATATGGAAAAATTCTTCTTCAGGATTTGTAAAGAAAATGTGAAAAGAAAATAATTACACATACAAAAACAAAAAAAATACCAGTTTAAATAATACCCAATTCAGTTTCAGTTTAAATAAGCATACTGTTGTGATGACAATTTGAGCCTCCTTGTTTGAAGGAGGTGGCTCATTGAGGTCTAGGCTTCGCAATAATTAAGCCGAGACGCTTCTACAATGGCAGCAAATTTATGCGTCAACATTTGAGGGTTTTTAATAATTTTGACGGTCATTTGGTTTTCAATTATTTAAGGTTTAAAATAATAATTAATTAATATAGAATGTAAAATAATTAATAGACTAATAGATTTAGATTTGGTTTTCAAAACCGTTACGAGACAGTTTCACTCCATCGGATAATTTTCATATTGTAGGTTTTTTGAATATGAATTAATGAGTTTATTTTATTTGCAAAATAATTGCAGAATCATCAGCATATTAATATTCAACTTTTTGAAAGCTACTTGAAGTAGTTCTTCATTAGATTTATATCCCTTTTCTATTCCCTATAAAATCCCCAAAAATTAAATTTCATGTTAATCAAAACAAATCTTATCACTTAAGTTCCCTACATGTTACAGTTGTGTGATGTCGAGTTTGTTTGAATTCTTTTGATATCGGGTGTGTTAGAATTATCAATGCAATCCCCTATACTCGCATGGGTTGAGATCGGATTGGTTTCACTTTTTCATCTTCCCTGGAAGTCAAAGCTGTATAAATAGAACTACACAATCAAATATGCAAGTAATGCTACACATTTGCCTAACACATTGTTCCAAGCCTGATGATCCTACCAATCATCTATAAATGGAGGATATCTTGCAAGTATTTTAGAAATGATGGTACCTCTTTCACTACGTTATCTCTCGGATCTAAAGGAAGTCATTTTTTTTGTGGGAACTCGCATCCAACTGGAAATGGTGTTGGAAGTGAATTGACTCTAAGAGGGGGGGGTGAATTAGAGTCTAAGAACTTAACTCATACAAGAAGTTTTGAAAGAGAAGTTGAAATTTCAGAAATGAAGTAAATAACATTTAATTTTATAAATGACACAGTAACATGGAACTTGCAGATATAAAACAACAATTGTATGAATTAGCATAGTGCAAAACAAATGAAATAATCCAACATATCAGAGCATGAAACTAATGGAAAACTTTTGACACATGACACAAAGATTTCATGAGTAGAAAACCCTCTTGGGGTAGAAAAACCACTCGTAAAGATCCTTTTTATTATAACAATGAGAACCAACTCTGTACATTGTCTTCAAGGAGCAACAACCACATCATAATTGCAGAAATATACTTGTGCAACTTTGAGATTATAAGAGTACAACTGAAACAATTTCCTTTTACAAATATACTGCTATAAAGTGCAGAGAAATCACATACTCTGTATACTCTATTATTTGTATGAAATACAATAATCCTTTATGTCCTTGATTTCCAAAATCAAATTCACACTGAACTTCTGAAAACAGAGTTTTCACAATATGCAATGAAAAACCCTTTCAATCTTTTTCACTGATCACAGCAAGTAACGCACAGTTTTCCCTGCCTTTTTTTTTTTTTTCACACTCACACACTTTTCCAAAATGTCATGGCCATGATATGTATAAATACCCAAAGATGTAGAATCAGTTCCAAAACTGAAATGAACTATTTTTTTTTTTAAATCAAAACTGTTTGAAAAACAAGCTTCCAAATATACCTTCCAAAATAGGGTAACTATATTAGTTAGGGTTTCTAAATGGAAACATGATTTTTGTATAACATTTTAAAATAGTTATAAATCTGCTCCAAAAAACTAAAATCCATATGAACAATGAATCTCTTGTTTATAGCATATAAAACCCTTGTAAAACTTTTGTTATCTTTAAAAAAATAGTTACTTGACCATAAAAAAAGAACCATCAAACCCTTTATTCCTGCTCATCTCTTTTTACAAAAGAGAAAAACATTTTGCAACTTTTTTACTGCTCTGTAAAAATATGAAATAGAAAAATCATTATTAAAGCCTTCAAATTACCCATGGCGGCACCTTCTAGGGTTTATGCAACAAAATAAAACACTGTTGTTTATTCTTTTTCTTTTACCACTTAAGAAACCAAAATATAAAATAGGATTTCAAAACATTTGAAGTCCACAATAGAGTCTCGTGCAAGAATGCTAGGTAAGTTGATGCCAAGTCATTACGTGGTTGTACACATCATAAATTTCACTGAACAATATGCAGATGAGGCATGATAGCATTATTAATAAAAATATGCCAATGGTTTATCAAGATGCCTTTCAAGATGTTACCCTTTTTTTTTGTCGTCAAGGGCAATCAAGAGTCAACAAACTCCCCCTTTGTCCTTGATGGCAAAAAAAAACATTTCATCATTGACCTGAATCTCATAACCAGCATACTCACTGTACCATAAATATCATTGTGCATCATGTATACAGAAAAACATTTCATCATTGACCTGAATCTCATAACCAACATACTCGTTGTACCATAAATATCATTGTGTGTCATGTATAAAGAAATCCAAATATAACTATCAATGATGTTTGTTTCTCCCCCTTTTTGTCTCAAGGACAAAGGGCAAAGCAGCAGATGGCTGCTAGAGGAGCAAAGTTCCCCCTCAATTTGTGCACGAAGTGAGAATACCAGATTGAGAGAGAACTCCCAACCTTTCCCAAAGCCTTTCAAATGTTTCTTTGGATAAATCTTTGGTAAAAATATCAGCCACTTGTGCCTGAGAAGGCACATATAAAAGTTGAAACTCATTAGCCAACACTTGGTCTCGCAGAAAATGTAATTTGATAGCAACATGTTTAGTGCGAGAATGCATAACAGGATTTTTGGAAAGACTAATAGCACTTGTATTGTCACAAAAAATTGAAACAGGCTTAGCAACAGAAATACCCATATCAGCACTTTGGTGGGACATCCATATCAGTTGTGTACAACATGCAGTGGTAGCAATGTATTCAGATTCTGAAGTGGACAAAGTAACACAGTCTTGCTTTTTGTTGTGCCAGGCAACAAGACAGTCACCTAGAAAGAAGGCAGCACCACTGGTGCTCTTACGATCATCTATACAGCCAGCCCAATCAGAATTAGTGAAACCAACAAGAGTGAAAACATTATTTTGAGGATACCATAAACCATAGTCTAAAGTACCCTGAATATACTTGAAAATTCATTTCACAACATTCAAATGAGATTGTTTTGGTGCAGATTGAAAACGTGAAACCAAACATACTGCAAACATCAAATCTGGTCTAGATGCAGTCAAATATAACAAACTGCCTATCATTGATCTATACTCTGATTGATTTACCTCAGGTGAGTCATCAGACTTAGATAATTTACAACCAGTTTCCATTGGAGTGCTAACTAGTTTGCAGTCTATCATGTTAAACTTCTTAAGCATTTCTTTGGCATATTTAGTTTGTGACAGAAAAATGCCTTGTTTAAGCTGCATTACTTGAAGACCAAGGAAGAAGGTTAATTCACCCAACATGGACATTTCAAATTCAGATTCCATGATTTTAGAAAACTTTTTAGACAAGGAATCATTATTGCAGCCAAAAATAATGTCATCCACATATACTTCAACAACTAGAATGTCATTACCTGTGACCTTAACATACAATTTTTTGTCCACTCCTCCTTTAGTAAATTCATTTCCTGTAAGATGAGCATCCAATCTGGAGTACCAAGCTCTTGGAGCTTGTTTGAGGCCATAGAGTGCCTTTTTTAATTTGTACACATAATCAGGTTTATTTGCAGATTCAAAACCTTCTAGTTGTTCCATATAAACTTCTTCATCAAGATAGCCATTGAGAAAAGAAGTTTTGACATCCATCTGGTAAACTTTAAAATTTTTATAGCAAGAGTATGCAAGAAATATTCTGATTGATTCTAATCTAGCTACAGGTGCAAATGTTTCACCAAAGTCTATCCCTTCTTGTTGTGCATAACCCTTACAAACAAAACATGCTTTATTTCTAACAACCTGTCCAGATTCATCAAGCTTATTTCTAAACACCCATTTGCCTCCTATCACATTTTTATCATCTGGCCTAGGCACTAACACCCATGTTTGATTCTTTTCTATTTGATTAATTTCATCTTTCATAGCATTTAACCAGCATTGATCGGATAAAGCATCAGAAACATTTTTAGGTTCAAAATCAGTTACCAAACAATAGTGCTCAGCTATTTGAGCTTGTTCAGTAGTTTTTGCTCTTCTTCTGGTTAAAATCCCTGCATCCATGTTACCAATAACCTGATTTTGAGGATGTCTCTTTGTAATAATCCTTGAAGGAGTATACTGAGGAATTCTTGTTTCTATATTTGAATCCTCTGCATTTGAATCTTCTGCATTTGAATCCTCTTCATTAAAGATTGATTTGCTCATTTCATTTTTCTTTTCTGTTTCCGTAGATTTAGGAACTTTGTCAAGCTTCATCGGAGCATCTTCTTCAACATCCTGCAAATCATTACTTAACAGAAACTGCTCATCAAATCTCACATTTATTGTTTCAACAATTTTCTTCAACCTATTATTGAAACATCTATAAGCTTTGCTCTGAGTAGAGTATCCAAGAAAGATACCCTCATCAGTCTTAGTATCAAAAGTTCCTAGATTTTCCTCATCCCTCTTAATATAACATTTGCAACCAAATATTTTGAAATATTTAATGGAAGCTGCTTTACCATGCCAGATTTCATAAGGAGTAAAAGTAGATTTTACTCTGATTTGCACATGATTCAAAATATAGACCGATGTATGAACAACCTCTTTCCAATGTTTATCTGGCAAATTGGCTTCATTTAGCATTGTACGAGCCATCTCCTTCACAGTCCTATTCTTACGCTCAACTACTCCATTTTGTTGAGGTGTTCGTGCAGCTGCATACTGCCTTTTGATTCCATGTTTTTCGCAGTAATCCACAAATTCTTGTGATGTAAACTCACCACCTTTGTCAGATCTTAAACATCTTAATTTCAAATCTGATTCACGTTCTACCATTTTCCTGAAAACTTTAAATCTATCAAGTGCTTCAGATTTGTGTTTTAGAAAAGTAACCTAGACCATTCTAGTATAATCATCAACAAAGAGCATAAAATATTTATCTCCATTGATTGATTGAGTCCTTGTAGGACCACATAAATCTATATGTACAAGTTGTAAGGGCCTAGTAGAAGAATGCTCTTTTGATTTAAAAGATACCCTTGTCTGTTTTCCCTTAAGACATT
Organism: Cryptomeria japonica; assembly: GCF_030272615.1. NCBI lineage: Eukaryota > Viridiplantae > Streptophyta > Pinopsida > Cupressales > Cupressaceae > Cryptomeria > Cryptomeria japonica. Next base: position 420,664,823 of record NC_081405.1, on the reverse strand, counting down.
CTTTACATATCGCATTTGTTGGTTTGCTTAGAATAGGTAGACCTCCGACATTTTGATTCTTACTAATTCGCACAAGATTGTCAAAATTCACATGACCCAGACATTTATGCCAAAGCCAATTTTCTTCAATCTGACTCACAAGACACATACTTTTATGATTTTCATAATCAGTGGAGTCAAGTAGATTATAAATATTACCAGAGGTTCTCAATCCAGTAGCAACAACCCTTCCAAAACTTTTTGTGATAGTGCAACCTTGAGAACTAAAAGATACATTATACCCACTATCACATATTTGACTGACACTGAGAAGGTTGTGCTTTAAACCCTCAACATAATATACATCATTAATGGGAGTGTCATCATTTAAGATTAATGTTCCTTTACCTTTGATGTGAATTCCTGAATTGTCCCCAAATTTAACAAGTCCACCATCATAATCTTCCAAATGATGAAATTTATCCTTATCACCTGTCATATGGTGAGAACATCCACTGTCCAACACCCACATGGTTCTCCTATTGGAAAGAAGTGCAGTTTGTACCAACATGGATTGCTCGGTACTAGACACAAACTTAGGTTTCCATTGTTTTTCATCACTTTGTTTTGATTTACATTGTCTAGTAGTATGCCCAAAATTGTTGCATTTAAAACATTTTACCGTATTTGAAAATCCATAATTTTGTTTGTGTCCAAACATAGGAGTTCTGTGCTTTATAAATCTGCAAGTACTAACCTTGTGACCAAATTTATTGCAATAAAAACAATATCCATAGAAGAAACCAAATCTAAAAGATCTGTTAAGAGAATATGTTGGATTTCTGTTTGTTGTCTTAAAATTCTGATTTTCTGTTTTGTCCTTACAAAAACCAACACCAGTTAGATCTTTGTGATGTTTTTGTTTATCAAGAATATCATTCAGATACATAGTACTCTCATATTGACCAACTTGTTTTTGCAAAGAAGAAACTTGTTGTTCTAAAACTTTGATTTACTTATCTCTATCTTCAAGAAGAGATTTTAGATTTTCATTTGCTAAATTTGAGTCATTCAATTCAACTCGTAGAATCTGATTTGAACTTTCATGTGAGACTACTAATTTTTTTAATCTTTTTATTTCTTTGAGAGCACAGAGTAACTCTCCCTCAAGATCAATTTCACCTTGGTCTAGAACAGATTGATTTTCAAATTTGCTAGTTGAAGAAGATTCTATTTCTGCCATAAATAGTGTCTCATCTCCTTCACAAGGTGAATCATCTGATTCTCCTTCAGAGTCTTTTTTTGTGAAGAGACTCTTCTCTTTCTTAAAGGTATTGAATTTCTTTTTAGGATTCCACATTTTCTTTTTGTAGAATTTTTCTGGTTTTTCTTCTTCGCTATTTAGATCATTTAGAGGACATTGAGCAGCAAAGTGCCCAGTTTTCCCACAATTAAAACATTTGAAGGGTAATTTACTCTTATATTTCTTTTTCAATTTTCTAACAAGTAGAGCTTCAATAGCATCTGAAATTTCAGATTCACTATCAGGTTCTTCTTTCTTTTCTACTCTAAAAGCTAATTCTTTTGAAGTAGAGGAATTGCTACCAATTCTCATTTCATATGCAGTAAGAATTCCTTGCAGATTATCAAGAGTCATTGTAGAAAAGCTTTTCTTTTCTTCTAAGGTTGAAACCTTAGTTTCAAATTTTGGCAATAAGGTTCTAATGACTTTTCTAACAACATCTTGTTCATCCACTATTTCACCAAGACCTCTTCTAGAGTTTACTATCTCATCAATTCTTAGAAAATAGCTTGCAATAGTTTCATCATCTTTCATTCTCAATGCCTCAAATTGATTTTTGAGTGTGAGAATCTTTGATTCTTTTACTTTTTGATCTCCTTGATAAATTGTTTCTAGTTTATCCCAAATCTCATGGGCAGACTTACAATGCATGACCTTTACAAACACATCCTTTGTAAGACCACATAGGAGTGCATGTTTGGCCCTAGCATTTAATTCATATTTTGTTTTATCATCAGGGTCTGTAGGAATAATATCAGGAACTTTATACTTAGTTGTAACAATATCCCACACATTAAGATCAACAGAGATCAAATATGTTTCCATTCGAATTCTCCAGAACACATAATTAGTGCCATCAAAAAGAGGAGCTCTGGAAAGTGAAGCACCTTCTTGATTTTGAGCCATTTGAACTTCCAAACAACCAGGAACAATCCCTAGGAAAGACCTATATGGAGGGATCCTACGCTCTGATACCACTTGTTGGAAGTGAATTGATTCTAAGAGGGGGGGGTGAATTAGAGTCTAAGAACTTAACTCATACAAGAAGTTTTGAAAGAGAAGTTGAAATTTCAGAAATGAAGTAAATAACATTTAATTTTATAAATGACACAGTAACATGGAACTTGCAGATATAAAACAACAATTGTATGAATTAGCACAATGCAAAACAAATGAAATAATCCAACATATCAGAGCATGAAACTAATGGAAAACTTTTGACACATGACACAAAGATTTCATGAGTGGAAAACCCTCTTGGGGTAGAAAAACCACTCGTAAAGATCCTTTTTATTATAACAATGAGAACCAACTTTGTACATTGTCTTCAAGGAGCAACAACCACATCATAATTGCAGAAATATACTTGTGCAACTTTGAGATTATAAGAGTACAACTGAAACAATTTCCTTTTACAAATATACTGCTATAAAGTGCAGAGAAATCACATACTCTGTATACTCTGTTATTTGTATGAAATACAATAATCCTTTCTGCCCTTGATTTCCAAAATCAAATTCACACTGAACTTCTGAAAACAGAGTTTTCACAATATGCAATGAAAAACCCTTTCAATCTTTTTCACTGATCACAGCAAGTAACACACAGTTTTCCCTGCCTTTTTTTTTTTCACACTCACACACTTTTCCAAAATGTCATGGCCATGATATGTATAAATACCCAAAGATGTAGAATCAATTCCAAAACTGAAATGAACTATTTTTCTTTTAAATCAAAACTGTTTGAAAAACAAGCTTCCAAATATACCTTCCAAAATAGGGTAACTATATTAGTTAGGGTTTCTAAACGGAAACATGATTTTTGTATAACATTTAAAAATAATTATAAATCTGCTCCAGAAAACTGAAATCCATATGAACAACGAATCTCTTGTTTATAGCATATAAAACTCTTGTAAAACTTTTGTTATCTTTTAAAAAATAGTTACTTGACCATAGCCATCAAACCCTTTATTCCTGCTCATCTCTTTTTACAAAAGAGAAAAATATTTTGCAACTTTTTTACTGCTCTTAAAAATCTGAAATAGAAAAATCATTATTAAAGCCTTCAAATTACCCATGGCGGCACCTTCTAGGGTTTGTGCAACAAAATAAAACATTGTTGTTTATTCTTTTTCTTTTACCACTTAAGAAACCAAAATATAAAATAGGATTTCAAAACATTCGAAGTCCACAATAGAGTCTCGTGCAAGAATGCTAGGTAAGTTGATGCCAAGTCATTACATGGTTGTACACATCATAAATTTCACTGAACAATATGCAGATGAGGCATGATAGCATTATTAGTAAAAATATGCCAATGGTTTATCAACATGCCTTTCAAGATGTCACCCTTTTTTTTTGTCGTCAAGGGCAATCAAGAGTCAAATAATGGAAGCTTATAAAGAGTGTTCCATTGGTTCAGCGTTAAAATATTATAAATTAAATGACACTAACATTAGAATTCAATTTTATATATTATTGTTACAATCTTAAAGTTATTCCAGTTCTTCCATCAACCTGTGGAAACTCATACATAGATATATATTTATTCCCTTCTTAGAGAAATTAAGAACATACTCCATCAGTTTAAAAATAGTTTGGTTGTCTCATCTATTATGTAGATTTTTTTCAACTGCTCCATAAATCTCTTAGGTCTAATTATAGAAATATTTAGATTTCTTAAAATATGAAGTATAAAAGTTATTCCAATTGTTCCATCAACATGATATATATTTATTCTCTTCTTAAAATATTATGATAAATTAAACGACACTAACATTAGAATTCAAGTTTATATATTGTTGTTACAACCTTAAAATTGAATTGTATGCAAAGCTCATTACATAGGAAAAAGATTGGATGAAAATATTGAGTAGTTTTAATGAAGTTTAATCTACTTAAGAATGATAAAAAGAAAAAGTAAGAAATTTAAAAAATTTAAAAATAGATATCCTATTTTCAATGCATCATTTTATTTTAATCTCTCTTTAAAAACAAAAAATGGATATCCTATTTTCAATGCGTCATTTTAACTAATAATTTTTTGCAATGATATGCAGTGCAATGCATGGTGAATCCAAATTAACCACCTATTTAATATGAAAGTAGATTTTTATGTTATTATTCATAGAGGAGGTTTGACCTGGATTTGGGGTTGTAGAGGGATTCTTTAGCATTTATTCATTTGTTTTTTTTTCCAGGAGGAGGTTTGACCTGGATTTGGGGTTGTAGAGGGATTATTTAGCATTTATTCATTTGTGAATTTTTCCAGGAGGAGGTTTGACCTGGATTTGGGGTTGTAGAGGGATTCTTTAGCATTTATTCATTTGTGAATTTTTGCAGGTTGACATTTATAGAAACATATGTGGTAGAATCTATGTTTTCATTATCTTTACGAATAGCTTCTTTCCAATTTTAATAAACTCATTTGAATTACAAAAATGAGGAGATCAATGCATTGGAGAAGGAATGTAAGATGCCAGTGAGAGTTGTAAATCTATTTTACAACTAATTATTGGTTCATTTAACAATTAAAAACAATGAATTTATTTCAATTTAAAAATCTGAAATGATTTGCATGCAAAAAGAAAAGATAGAATAAAAATGTTTCAAAATGTTTCTTATATGTCTAAATTAATTAAAGGTTATGAGTATGATAATTTTACTTATAAGAAACTTTGAACTATTTTAAAATGTCTATATTTTAATTATAATAAACTTTGAAGCTATTTTAAAATGTATTTATTTCATTAGAACAAAGTTTCACGGTAATCATTTCATTAAAGAATTCAAGTAAGGAAAAACAATATCCATAAGAAAAGTACATAATATTAAAGACTTTTTAAATATTTTATAAAAAATAACAATAAGTTTTATGAATGCATTATCCTACAATAGTTACCTATTTATAGCCTTACCTTAACACTAAACTCTAATTAACTATAACCTTAACCCCTAAACCTAATCTTTCTAAATAAATGTAAACCCTAACCTAATCTTAAAGTTAACTCTAATCATATAGTTTTTAAATTTTTTAAATTATATCATAAAAGTTTAAATCCTTAATTAATTTTTTGGTTTGATTACCATTAGGTTTGATAAACATTCAAAACCCTACTCTAAAAATTTCAACTTCTATAAGTTTTAGTTTTAAATTTATTCTAAAACTAATTGTTGATTCATTTAACAACATTTAAAAATAAATTTATTTTAATTTTAAAATTTGAATTGTTTCATGCAAAAACAAAAAGGGTAGAACAGAAATTTTGTTAATATATTTATATTAATTTCTTTTCTTTTTTCAATTTCACAACTAAAATCATACTCTAACAATTTAATATCAATTAACTTTTACTAATGCCTATAGAGTATAAGTTTAACTTTTATTTTAAAATATATAAATAAGGAAATAAAATATTCACAAGAAAATTATATAATAATAAAGATTCTTTTAATATTTAATAAAAAATGATTATAAGTGTTATGAATGCATCATCCTACAATAGTAACCTACTAGCCTTACCTTCAAACTAAACTCTAATTAGCTATAACCTTAACTCCTAGACCTAATCTCTCTAATTGAATGCCAACCCTAACCTAACCTTAAAGTTAACTCTAACAATATAATTTTTAAAATTTTTTAAATTATATCATAAAGGTTAAACCCTTAATTAATATTTTCATTTGATTACCATTAGGATTTGATAAACATTAAAAGCATACTCTAATCATTGAAAGAAAACTAAGTTTAGTTTTAAATTTATTCTAAAACTAATTATTGATTCATTTAACAACATTAAAAAAATACAAACCTAACTATAATGAAAACCTTACCATAATAAAACCCTCACCTTTACAATATCTATAATCTAAACCTCATTGAACTCTAAACCATAACTTGACCCTAAATTTAAATATAACTCTAACTTCACCCTTACTACAATCCTAACCCTAACCCTTAACACTAACACTTAACGTATGATAAAAACCCTAACCCTTGAGATAATCCTTTAAAATTTAATCCTAATCCTAAGCCTAAACATAATCTTAACCCTATCCCTAACCTTAACCCTAACCATGATATAAATCCAAACCCTAACCATTAGCCTAACTCTAACAATGATGTAAACCCTAACTACAATCCTAACCCTAACCCTCTACTATTAACCTTAAACCCTTAACCCCAATCCTAATGTTGTGATATAAACCCTAACCCTAAACACAAAACTAACCATAATCCTAAATCCTAATCCTAAACCTAATCATAATCCCATGATATAAACCCTAACCCTAGAAATAATCATAACAATAACACTAAATACTAATCCTACCAATGATTGTAAACCTAACCCTAACCTTAACCATAAATCCAAAACCTAAACCTAACGATGATGTAAACCCGTACTGCAATCCTAATCCTAACCATTAACCTAACCCTAAAAGTGATGCAAACCATAAATATAAATCCAAACTATAACCATAACAATAAATATAAACCCTAAACCTAGACATAATCCTAAATGTAACCCTAAATCCTAAGCCTAACCATAATCTTAACCCTTTCCCTAACCTTAATCCTAACCATGATACAAATCTAAACCCTAACCATTAGCCTAACCTTAACAATGATGTAAACTATAACAATAATCCTAATCCTAACCCTTAACCCTAACTCTAACCCTCTGATATAAACCCTAACCCTAACATTGTGATATAAACTCTACCCCTAAACATAAAATTAACCATAATTGTAAATCCTAATCCTAATCCTAACCCTGATCCTAAGCCCATGATATAAACCCTAACCCTAGAAATAATCATAACAGTAACATTAAATCCTAACCCTAACAATAATCGTAACACTAATCCTAACTCTAATTTTAAACCCTAAATCCAAAACCTAACCATTAAGCTAACCCTAACAATGATGTAAACACTTCCTACAATCCTAACCCTAACCATTAACCTAACCCTAAAAGTGATGTAAACCATAACCATTAGCCAAACCCTAACCCTAACCCCAACCATGTTGTAAATCCAAATTGTACCCATTAACTTAACTCTAACAATGATATAAACCATAAACATAATCCTAATCCTAACCCTAACCTTGCACATAATCCTAAACATAACTTTAGAAATCCTAAGCATAACCATAAACTTAACCCTATCCATAACCTTAACCCTAACTATGATATAAATCCAAACCCTAACCATTAGCCTTACCCTAACAATGATGTAAACCCTAACTACAATCCTAACCCTAACCCTTAAAACCATAACTCTAAGCCTCTAATATAAACCTTAAACCCTTAATCCCAATCCTAATGTTGTGATATAAACCATAACCCTAAACACAAAACTAACCATAATCGTAAATCCTAATCCTAATCATAATCCCATGATATAAAGCGTAACCCTATAAATAATCATAACAATAACACTAAATACTAATCCTGACAACAATTGTAAACCTAACCCTAACCTTAACCCTAAATCCAAAACCTAACCATTAACCTAACCCTAATGTTGGTGTAAACTCGTACTGCAATCGTAATCCTAACCATTAACCTAACCCTAAAAGTGATGCAAACCATAAATATAAATTCAAACCATAACTATAACAATAAATATAAACCCTAACCCTAGACACAATCCTAAATGTAACCCTAAATCCTAAGCCTAACCATAATCTTAACCCTTTCCCTAACCTTAATCCTAATCCTAACCATGATATAAATCTAAACCCTAACCATTAGCCTAACCTTAACAATTATGTAAACCCTAATTATATTCATAACCCTAACCGTTAACCCTAACTCTAACCCTCTAATATAAACCTTAACCCTAACATTGTGATATAAACTTTACCCCTAAACATAAAATTAACCATAATCGTAAATCCTAATCCTAACCTTGGTCCTAAGCCCATGATATAAACCCTAACCCTAGAAATAATCATAACAATAACATTAAATCCTAACCCTAACAATAATCGTATCCCTAACTCTAACCTGAAACCCTAAATCCAAAACCTAACCATTAACCTAACCCTAACAATGATGTAAACCCTTACTACAATCCTAACCCTAACCATTAACCTAACCCTAAAAGTGATGCAAACCATAACCATTAGCCAAACTCTAACCCTAACCATGTTGTAAATCCAAACTATACCCATTAACTTAGCCCTAACAATGATATAAACCATAAACATAATCTTAATCCTAACCCTAAGCCTATGATATAAACCCTAACCTTGGACATAATCCTAAACATAACCCTAAATCCTAAGCATAACCACAATCTTAACCCTAACCCTAGCCTTACCCCTAACCTTGATGTAAATGCAAACCCTAACCATTAACCTAACCCTAAAAGTCATGCAAAACACAACTATAACCCTAACCCTACCCCTAACCCTAAGTCTAACCCTATTATATAAACCCTAGCCCTACACATAATCCTAAGCATAACCATAAATCATAAGCCTAAGCATAATCTTGACCCTGACCCTAACCCTAACCATTAACATAAACCTAAGAATGATGTAATATCTATCTATAATCCTAACCCTAACCCTTAACCTTAAGATATAAACTCTAACCATAGACATAACCCTAACCATAATTCTAAATATTAATCCTTTAAACCACAATCATAAACTTAACCATAACCCTAACCTTGATGCTAATCCTAACCTTGATGTTGTGATATAAACCCTAACCCTAAATGTAAAACTAACCATAATCATAAATCCTAATCCTAACCCTAATCCTAATCCCATGATATAAACCCTAAACCTAGAAATAATCATAATAATAATACTAAATCCCAAGCCTAAACATTAACCTAACTCTAACAATGATATAAACCCTTACTATAACCATTAACCTAACCCTAAAAGTGATAAAAACCACAACTATAACCCTAACCCTAACCCTTAACCCTGAGTATAACCCTATGATATACATCCCAACCCTACACATAATCCTAACCATAACCATAAATCCTAAGCCTAAACATAGTCTTAACCCTAACCCTAACCCTGACTCTAACCATTAACCTAACCCTAACAATGATATAAAATCTATCAATAATCCTAACCCTAACCCTAATCCTATAATATAAATCCTAACCCTAGACATAACCCTAACCATAATTATAAATGTTAAGCCTAACCACAATCTTAAACCTAACCATAACCCTAACCATTGTGCTAACCCTCACCCTAACATGGTGATGTATAAACTGCAACCCTAAACATAAAACTAACCATAAATGTAAATCCTAATCCTAACCACAATCTTAACCCTAACCCTAATCATGATGTAAATCCAAACCCTAACCATTAAACTCACCCTAACAATGATGTAAACCCTACCTATAATCCTAACCCTAACCCATAACCATAGCCACCCTAGCCCTATGATATAAAGGTCCTAACCCTACATATAATCTTAACCATAACCCTAAATCCTAAGCCTAACCATGAATTTAACATTAATTGTAAAACTAAACATGATGTAAATCCAAACCCTAACCATTAACCTAACCATAAAAATTATGTAAACCCTAACTATAATCCTAAACCTAATCCTTAACGGGTGAATTCACAAAGCTGGTTCCCACTTTTGCCAACGAAGGAATTTGGCGAAAGTGGGAATTTCGGATTTGCCCGTGTTCGAGCGAAATGGAAATGTTCGCTCGGACTACCCCTAGGAGTCCGAGCGAACCAACCTTTTGACTTGGGTTCGCTCGAACATCGGGCGAGTTTTGGGTTCGCTCAAACCCCCCATTCGCTCGAACCCGTTGCGGTTAGGGTTTTTTTTTAAAATTTATAAATATCGAAAATGACAGTTAAAAGGTCATTATCAAATTTGACTTTTTATGTCTAGTGGGGGTCGGATCGAACCAGTCGTCAGCATCACGTCACCAAGCTTTGTCTGCAGCAGTTAGCATCTTTCCTATTTTAGTTTTCGACCTTTGTTATATCAGGTGCACAAAATAACCCTTTGTTTGGTTTAATAATGTCTTTTTTAATTAAATTTGTAAATAATTTGTTTGTTAATTTATTTTTTTAATTAAATAATTGTATATAGTTATTGTTTTTCAACATTTTAGAAAAATGTTTGATAATTTATTGTTTTTCATTATTTTAGAAAAATGTTTGATAATTTAATGTTTTGATTGAAATGTGTCAATTTGTTTTTAAAATTACATAATTGTATAGATGTATATTTTTTTCAACATTTTAAAAAATTGTTATGAAAAACATAGAAAACTAACCTGTAGTAAATCAGAACTTAGAAAAACATTAGCAAAAAAAGAAAAACGTTAGAAAAATTAATTTAAATAAACATTAGAAAATTTAGATAACAAATTTAAACAAATTAAATTTCCTCTACAATGTGACCCATTTTCACATCCTATTACACGCACAACATGACCCCTTAAGACCACATATGACACTATACGTTCCCTTAGGAGGTCATAGAGGATCACATATAACATAGTAGTGTACATGTGTGACATTCCCTTTAGGATCACATCTAGTGTCCTAAGGGGTCATACGTGGTTCTAAGGGGTCACACATGTGTTATAACACATGCATGACCCCTTAGAACCGCATATGACCCCTTATAAAATTGTAGTGTGAACAACATACCCCTTAGTCCATCAAATAGTGTCTTAACACATGCGTGACCCATTACAACCGCATATGACCCTTTATAAAATCCTAGTGTGAACGACATACCCCTTAGTCCATCAAATAGTGTCTTAACACATGCGTGACCCATTACAACCGCATATGACCCTTTATAAAATCCTAGTGTGAACGACATACCCCTTAGTCCATCACATAGCGTCTTAAGGGGTTGTATGTGGTCCTAAGGGGTCACGCATGCATTAACACATGCGTGACCCCTTAGTAGGTCACGTAGGACACCTTATAACATCCTACTATACATATGACATTCCCCTTAGGATCACATAGTGTCATAAGGGGTCATATGTGGTCCCAAGGGGTCATGCATGTGTTATAACATATGCATGACCCCTTCGAACCGCATATGACACCTTATAAAATCCTAGTGTGAACGACATACCCCTTAGTCCATCACATAGTGTCTTAAGGGGTCGTATGTTGTCCTAAGGGGTCACGCATGCATTAACACATGCGTGACCCCTTAGTAGGTCACATATAACCCCTTATAACATCCTAGTGTACATATGACATTCCCCTTAGGATCATATAGTGTCCTAAGGGGTCATATGTGGTTAGAACCACATATGACCCCTTATAAAATCCTAGTGTGAACGACATACCCCTTAGTTCATCACATAGTGTCTTAAGGGGTCGTATGTGGTCCTAAGGGGTCACGCATGCATTCACACATGTGTGACCCCTTAGTAGGTCACATATGACCCCTTATAACATCCTATTATACATATGACATTTCCTATGTGTCCTAAGGGGTTGAATATGTGCTCCTAAGGGCTCACGCATGCATTAACACATGCATGACCCCTTAGTAGGTCACATATGACCCCTTATAACATCCTACTGTACATGTGACATTCCCCTTAGGATCACATAGTGTCATAAGGGGTCATATGTGGTTCTGAGGGGTCATGCATGTGTTATAACATATGCATGACCCCTTAGAAACGCATATGACCCCTTCTGAATCCTAGTGTGAACGACATACCCCTTAGTCCATCACATAGTGTCTTAAGGGGTCGTATGTTGTCCTTAGGGGTCACGCATGCATTAACACATGCGTGACCCCTTAGTAGGTCACATATGACCCCTTATAACATCCTACTGTACATATGACATTCCCCTTAGGATCATATAGTGTCCTAACCCCTTATAGATTCCTAGTGTGAACGACATACCCCTTAGTCCATCACATAGTGTCTTAAGGGGTCGTATGTTGTCCTAAGGGGTCACACATGCATTAACACATGTGTGACCCCTTATAACATCCTATTGTACATATGACATTCCCCTTAGGATCATATAGTGTCCTAAGGGTTCATATGTGGTTAGAACCACATATGACCCCTTATAAAATCCTAGTGTAAACGACATACCCCTTAGTCCATCACATAGTATCTTAAGGGGTTGTATGTGGTCCTAAGGGGTTAACATGCATTAACACATGCATGACCCCTTAGTAGGTCACATATGACTCCTTATAACATCCTCTTGTACATATGACATTCCCCTTAGGATCATATAGTGTCCTAAGGGGTCATATGTGGTTAGAACCACATATGACCCCTTATAAAATCCAAGTGTGAACGACATACCCCTTAGTTCATCACATAGTGTCTTAAGGGGTCGTATGTGGTCCTAAGGGGTCACGCACGCATTGACACATGTGTGACCCCTTAGTAGGTCACATATGACCCCTTATAACATCCTACTGTACATATGACATTTCCTATGTGTCCTAAGGGGTTGAATATGTGGTCCTAAGGGCTTACGCATTCATTAACACATGCGTGACCCCTTAGTAGGTCACATATGATCCCTTATAACATCCTACTGTACATATGACATTCCCCTTAGGATCACATAGTGTCATAAGGGGTCATATGTGGTCCTGAGGGGTCATGCATGTGTTATAACATATGCATGACCCCTTAGAACCGCATATGACCCCTTATAGAATCCTAGTGTGAATGACATACCCCTTAGTCCATCACATAGTGTCTTAAGGGGTCATATGTTGTCCTAAGGGGTCACGCATGCATTAACACATGTGTGACCCCTTAGTAGGTCACATATGACCCCTTATAACATCCTACTGTACATATGACATTCCCCTTAGGATCATATGGTGTCCTAACCCCTTATAGATTCCTAGTGTGAACGACATACCCCTTAGTCCATCACATAGTGTCTTAAGGGGTCGTATGTTGTCCTAAGGGGTCACGCATGCATTAACACATGTGTGACCCCTTAGTAGGTCACATATGACCCCTTATAACACCCTACTGTACATATGACATTCCCCTTAGGATCATATAGTGTCCTAAGGGGTCATATGTGGTTAGAACCACATATGACCCCTTATAAAATCCTAGTGTGAACGACATACCCCTTAGTCCATCACATAGTATCTTAAGGGGTCGTATGTGGTCCTAAGGGGTCAATATGCATTAACACATGCGTGACCCCTTAGTAGGTCACATATGACTCCTTATAACATCCTCCTATACATATGACATTCCCCTTAGGATCATATAGTGTCCTAAGGGGTCATATGTGGTTAGAACCACATATGACCCCTTATAAAATCCTAGTGCGAATGACATACCCCTTAGTTCATCACATAGTGTCTTAAGGGGTCGTATGTGGTCCTAAGGGGTCACGCATGCATTGACACATATGTGACCCCTTAGTAGGTCACATATGATCCCTTATAACATCCTACTGTACATATGACATTCCCCTTAAGATCATATAGTGTCCTAAGGGGTCATACGTGGTTAGAACCACATATGATCCCTTATAGAATCCTAGTGTGAACGACATACCCCTTAGTCCATCACATAGTATCTTAAGGGGTCGTATGTGGTCCTAAGGGGTCAACATGCATTAACACATGTGTGACCCCTTAGTAGGTCACATATGACCCCTTATAACATCCTATTGTACATATGACATTTATACGATTCCACATATGAAAAATAAATAAATAAAATGTGTCGGCCAGAGTTCGAACGAAAGCCGACAGTTAAAAATTGTTGGGTTCGCTCGAACATGACAATTACAAAAATGTTCATTCCAAAATCGAGCTCATTGGTTCGAGCGAAAGGGGGTTCGCTCGAACCATTCTTGGTTCGAGCGAACCCAATTCGCTCGAACTTGTGTTCGCTCGAACCCGCAAATTAAGGGTTTCTCCCAAAAAATTTCAGAGTTCTGAAGAATTAATGACTTCGAAGCTCTGGTTCAATGCACGAATGAAATAATCTTGATAACCCAAAAATATTAGATGGTAGTACTCGAAGCAAGCTTTCTAACGAGTATAATTTTGTTATATTTTGAATTTATCATGTTCTTGTTTTTTTAATTTTATGGAAAATTGGTTTTTCACCGAACATGAACTTCTCTGTTCAATGCATTAAGAAAAATAAGAAACTAATTCAAAAAAATTCTGAAAAATATCTATGCCCCTTGTATTGATGTCTTCTTTCTAACAAAAAAAAATTTGAATTTTGATTTATATAGAACAAGTTATGTGTTCAAACGTAAACCTATGTTTGAATTATGACTAGTCGGACTTCAAAACTTTATAAAATGAAAAATATTGAACATATCACTATAAAACCAAATGCAAGCCCTGGATATTGATGTTACAAACCAAAATTCGAAAGAATTGAGTTTTTATCATTTATAGAAAAAAATTTATGCATTTCGAGAGGCACATCACTCTTAAAAAATGTAGTTTGTTATAAAAAACCACTTTTCGAGGGAGATGGAAAAAAAATTTAAAAATCCTTCAAAAAAAATTGAAAAAAATGTATATAGAATCTACAAACAAAATGCTAGAAATCACTAATTTATATCATCTTCAAATTTTTAATAGTTTAAAAGTTATAATTCTCGGAAGTTGAAGATTATTTTAAAAATGTACATCTCAGTGTCAAAAGTGGCAAAAAAGTGGGAACCATTATTGTGAGTTCACCCTAACCCTAACCCTAACCACAATCATAACCGTAACTTGATGATATAAACTCTAATCATAGAGATAATCCTAACCATATACCTAAAAATTAAGCCTAACTAGAACCTTAACCCTTACAATGATGTAAATCTAAACCCTAACCATTAACCTAACCGTAACAATGATGTAAACCCTAACAATAATCCTAACTCTAACCTTAACCCTAGACATAATCCTCACCATAATGATAAATCCAAGGCCTACCACAATCTTAACCCTATCCCTAATCCTAACCATGAAGTAAATCCAAGCCCTGATCATTAACCTAACCCTAACAATGAAGTAAACCCTAACTATAATCCTAACCCTAATCATAGCCCTATGATATAAACTATAACCCTACACATAATCTAACCATAACCCTAAATCCTAGCCTAATCACAATCTTAACGCTAACCGTAACACTAAACATGATGTAAATCCAAACCCTGACCATTAACCTAACCTCAACAATGATGTAAACCCTAACTACAACCATAACCCTAACCCTAATGGCAAGACAAGATAAACTCTATTCCTTATTGAAGTAGGCCTACTATTTTAAACCAAATCAAATCCTAACCCTAATAGTAAACCATAATGAACCCTAACCCTTATTGAATTAGGCCTACTATTTTGATTCCAATCCTAAGTATAATTATAAATCTAGAATTGAACCAAATGGAATCCTAAATCTAACACAGTACCAATCCAAAATATACAACTATACAACAATATATAATTTGAAATTAATTTATGTCATGTCTTTCAATTCATGATGTGACTGCTACTAGCTTAAAGGATATCTCTTGGCTTATTCTATATATATTATTAAATATATATAAGCTAGTGTTATTCTACAATCATAGTAGTGATTCAATGCTATTATTTTATTTTTTTTAATCATCATAAATAATATTTAGAATACACAAAATTGATTATAGAAAAAAATTAAAAATCTAGATCTAAATGTAACTGGTTTTTCAGTATATTTAGAATACACAAAATCTTTTCTTATGTGTGGTATAAATTTAACCCTGCCTCCTTGCTTTCCTCATTGCCTTGATACCTAAAATTGACTTTAAAAAAAAAATTAAATCTCAATGTAACTGGTTTTTCAATATATTTATTAAATTTCAATTGAATAAATTTACAATGCAAATTTAAAACATACATAATCTCATAACTAATTTTTTTTATAATAGAATCATTAATCAAAAAGCTATACTAACGATTTTTACTTTTTAAAGATTTAAATATTATTTTTAATTTTGAAGATTTTGATTATTAATAATTGTAAAGTATTAACACTTAATGTTATTAAAAACAATTATTATTTTCCAATTTTATTTTTTCAAAAATAAATTTATTAATGATATTCAAAATTAGTTATCTTTAATTCTAATTTTATAAATAAAAAATTTCATTTAGTATACAAAATAATTATTATTTTATCAATTATGATTTTTCTAAGATGATTTATACAACAAATAAAAATTGAATTACAAATAATCAACACAATGCTTACTGTTTAGAAATCATCCAAACTGATTACATTAGTCAATTTTGCAAATAGGATATTAATCTTATTCATTTAATATAGAAATTAATTATTATTTTTGGCAAAGACACATGTAGCAGCAGGAAAGAGGTAATAATAACCAATAGGAAAGGCAAATCGTTTGGACACGTGGGCATAGCTAGGCTCTCCAAATGGAAGGAATACCTGATAATCACTCTAAATGAACTGCTCTAAACACATAAAATAGATATTAGCAACTTGACACCCTAGATGTTGTAGAATGAACAGTTTGTAGGTGTTTCTGAATGCATTAGCAATATTCATGGATTTTTCCGCAATCTCTCAAGGTCCACTTTAGCTTTCTTCAATGATCGCATTAGATCTGTCCAAAAAATATTTTTTTGCTATATGTGAACCATGTACTATGCAGACTCTCGATTTGTGAAATAATGGACTCACAGGTAAGATTCCTTTTGGGTTTATAGACTGCACTTATTTTGACGTATTGAATTTGGGGAACAATTGTTTGGAAGGTGAGTTCCCAGCAAGTATGGAAAACATGACTTTGCTTCAAACACTCAAAATCAGGGCAAACTTAAAGAGGCATTCGTGCACTTTCTTTTTACAAGGCTCATTTGGCCGTGGATACGCCTACTTTGGAATGAGAGGGAAGATTAACCCAAAATTTGGGTTACTGCTAAAACAATTTATAGACAAATGAAGAGAACTTAGCAAGGATTGAAGACAAACTCAAATCGCAAAACTATGCAAGGTGAGCTATTGCAAGCATCATAATCTTTGTGTTTTATTAGCAAGTTAATGATCTCTGTGTTTTATTTACTGAATTTTATTCTTACTGTATGTTATTCAACAGGCCACTTGAGAGTTTCAAGACATAAAATTCTAAATTCGCATTTCTTTAATCAAATTTTGATTAAATTTCGGCATAGCTAGTAAGTCTTCTAACCTAACCTAATTGCAATGCATAGCTACTAAGTCTTTTACCCTAATTTAAATGCTCCAAAACTTGATGATCATGATCATTTTGGAGTCGGAGTCTGTGAGGGACTCAAATGTACCTGTTATAATCCCTATTAGAATACCGATTCTACAAGGTAGTCATCCTCTTCAGGAACACTTATTTTATAAAGTTTTATGCTATTACTCTTCTGGAATCCTATAAATAAAGCCTATGTAATTTGAAGGCGCATCTTTTTAAAAATTACTTATCCATCTCTATATGACGTTGTGACTGACTATTGATGGTTGGTTTATTGCTTTACTTAAACTTGCCTGGATACCTAAAATTGGCTCTCTAAGGAAATTTTTACACAAGAGTAATATACAGGAATACACAAAATATATTCTTATATTTTTACAATATAAAACCCTAAATTAATAATTTTACAAATTACTTATCCAATATGTCCATATTGCGCTATGACTAATGCTAGTTGATTTACTTAAACATCAGAGGACTTATAGAAATCCGTACAAAGAAACTGTTAATTTTTTAAATCAAATAAATACTTAATAATGTCCATAATTGAAATTTGAATTGACAACTTCAGGAAGCTGCAAGCTATATCGGTGGCACCACCAAATGGACATGGCATACAAAAATGAAACCCTAAAATCTCATTTACTTGTCAACAACAAGATATTAGTTTTCGTTCGTCTTCTCTCATAAAAATCCTCCTACGACACGGTTTCAAGACACAGTTGGAAATAAAGAACTATTGTGTGACTTGCAGTTTAGGTTTGATTATAATTCATTTTCCTGGTTTGCAATATTTTTCTTTAAAAGATATATTTTAGCCGCTCATTACCCAATAGGCTTGTGTTGTATTCTTAATTTATTTTAACCGATGTTAATGAAAAATTTGTATGCTATTGGCTTCAATTTACTATTTTTTTTTTGCAATTTAAATGTGTATCATTATTCCAGTTAACGTATTTATCGAGGGCAACCTATTTATTTGTTGGTAAAATATCTTAAACAGATGATTGTACTCATACAAGGTGCAATGATAAATACCTACACTCCAGTGTTCTCTCTACCGTTTGATGTGCCTCCAAAATCTGTAAGCAGGTCAGACCCAATTTCACTTCAAACGCAAATTCATTCTGGAGAAAAACTGAAAAATTACAATAAATTTTAACTCGCCTTCAGAGATAGGTTACCACAAATTGTTCATCATTGCTATCATTGTCTGTCGATGTATATAATCCACCTCTAAAGCTAGCTAATGGCGGCTCACCAAGCATGGTCGTAGAAACAACATGAGGCTTTGTTTTGCCATGTATACTCTAGTTTAAATGCCACGTTAATACTAAGGCCAACCTAGAATAATTTTATTTCAGCACGTAGACATGCGCGTGGCAATTTTAGACACCATCAATTGTCTAGAAACAATTCAGTGTCAAACCGTCACTGTGCCAACCCTATCGGCTAAAAAAGGAAACGGAAAAAGTCTGGTGGACGTGAAATCATGCTCGACAAAGTGTTTCCAAGCAGCAGATTCCCGGCGTGAGACAATTCCGGTGGCGGTGTACCACCACAGGGGATTGCCTATCGGCAAAATATTATAGACACTATATGATATACTTTATATTAATTACAGATAATTCACTAATAAATATATAATATATAATACATTTAATTTCAATATATAAAAGAATGTATATATAATTATGTCGAGAGGCGTATTAGGGGAGGCGTATTAGGGTGTAAGATTCTCCGTCAATAAAAACGAAACCATCAACTAATTTGTTATATTAGGCAACTTTCCATTTTAATGTGATATGGATGTTTTCCTTAAAGCTTGTAGATTTAGATTTTTATTTTCATAATTCAATTCTCTTATTTGGTCATCGCAAAAATTTATATATTTAGCACATTGTAAATCAATATATTGTCTAAACTTTTTCTAGGTAAAATATATCATGAAGGAGAGTATTGAGATGTGGAATTCAAAGTTAAAAATGGGGTCTTAAGATGACACTTTTTTTCTGAAATCAACAAAGTTTGAACTTCAACGACAAATTGAAGATAGTTAGACTCCAAATTTGAAGATGCAACAAGAACAAGAGTCAGAGTGCTTCGAGTCTACTTTCTAAACTACTAATTTTTTTGAAAATGGTGGAGATTAAGGGCTTCAAAAAGGGGGGCCACAAAAAGTGGTCATGTTTTTATGCAAAAAACATAACATAGCGTCTATTGTGGGCCCCCTAAAATGTTAACTTTTTTTTTGAATTTTTAAAATCCCTTCGGTGAGAAATTAGCTAACACCTTATAGTTTATGCCAAATATTTCAGCTAATTTTTTAATGAGTATATGATTTTTTACTAATTTTTGAAGTGGACATATCCTGAAAAACAGAAATTTGAGTGTGCTCCCCCCTAAAATCATTGATAACTAATCAAAAATGAAAACTTTTTTTTTTTAATTGTGTAGGATGGAGTCTAGTTTCTTCAAAATCTGATGAACGTGTAAAAAACTATACCCAAAATAGTGCATGTTGGTTTTTGACCAAAAACAAACACACTAACAAAAGAAATTATAGATGAAAGCCTTAACGAAATCAAAATGTGAAAAGAATTACATGCTTGGATAGCTAAGAGAGAGATCAAGGTCTCTATGGTATTTTTTTTCAGTTTTATTGAAACACATGCAAACCTGATGGAGAGCACGGCCAAAAATATGTGAAAATTTTCTAATCCTCTGTTAAAAACACGTCTCAGGCTTGAAATGGTCGTCCAACCCAAAGGGTTGGTAGTTCCCAATGCAAACAATTTGGCGAGTGCCAAATATGGCGCTTGCCCTATTTGGTGCTCGCCAAATGAAAAAAACTAACTTTTCCCATTTGGCGCGCGCCAAATGAGAAAAGTCAACTTTTTTCATTTGGCGAGCGCCAAATTTGGCGCACGCCAAATGTCTTGCATTGTCCAATTTGAAGGTTTTGTGATGAAAATATATACATGAAATATAATATTTAAGTATAAGTCACTTTAAGTTATATTTCATGTATATATTGGTAGGATGTTTGAGAGTGGTTTCAACTCTATAGGAGTTATAATGTAGATTTTTGTTTTTAGAGGATCATATTGACTTTCATACTTAGTCAAATTTCAATAATCAACATTCTCCTATTAGCACTCTTTAGATCCATATCTCACTATCTTTATCTTCCCTAAACTCTACACCTATCTCTCTCCCTCTCGTGTCTCTCTCATTTCTTTCTCCCCTCTCTAGGTATATCCTACCCTCTCTACCTTTCATCCCTTCCTTGTACCCTAATATATATCCTTGACTCCCTTCCTCTCTCTTCTCTCTCACTCTCTTATTATTTCTCTCCCCTCCCACTCATTTCACTTGTTCACTACCGATCCCTTCTATCCTCTCTCTCCCCATATCTAGAGCTCTTCTTCCCTCCCTATTCACCTCACTACCTCTCCCTCCCTATATTATTACCCACCTCTCTCTCCCCCTCTAGGTTTCTCACTTATCTAATTTTCCACCCTCTAGTTATCTCCCTCCCTCTCCACCTTTCTCCCCCTTTCCCTTGCCCCTATCTATTTATGAACACTCTCCCTCTCTCCTCTCTCTACAAACCTAGATCCATCTCTCATTCTCTAGGTATCTCGCTCCCTCCATTTCTACCTCTCCATCCATCCCCTCTTACTCATCTCTTTTTTCTTCTATCTCTTCTCTTCTCTCACCCTTCCCTCTCTAGATCTCTCCCTTCCTTTCTTCCCCTCTCCATTTATATATCCTTCCCCCACTCTCTCATTATCTCTCTATCTCTCTTATTATCTCTCTCCATTGTCTAGTTCATTAACACTCCAACCCACCCTCTCTCCCCTCTCTAGGTTTCTCCCTCCCTTCCTCTCCACCTATCTACCTTTGCATATAGGTCTCGTTACCCACCTCTCTTTATCCCCCTCTATCTATCTCACTCCTCTTTTGAAATCTAGGTCTCTTGCCTATCTATATGTCCCCTCTATAGTTCTCTCTCTCCCTCTCTATCTCTCTTCCCCTCCTCCTTAACATACGACCCACAACAACACCAAGTGGTGTCCTAAGGGGTCATAAGACACCATATGACCCCCATATGACCCCTGACAACACCTAAGGAGTCATATGGTGCCCTAAGGGCACACCATATGACACCTTAGGACACAATACAACCCATAACGACACCATATGGTGTCTTCAGGGGTCATATGGTGTCCTAAATGGTCATAGGACATCATATGACCCCTTAGGATACAATATGACCCCTAATAACACCTAAGGGGTCATATGTTGACATAATATGACCTTTAATGACATCTAAGGGGTCATATGGTGTCCTAAGGGGTCATAGGACACCATATGACCTCTTAGGATACCATACAACCCATAACGATACCATATGGTGTCCTAAGGTGTCATAGGACACCACATGACCCCTTAGGACACCATATGACCCATAACAACACCATATGGTGTCCTAAGGGGTCACAGGACACCAGATGATCCCTACGGACACCATATGACCCATATTGACACTATATGGTGTACTTAGGGGTCATATGGTGTCCTAAGGGGTCATAGGACACCATATGACCCTTTAGAACACAATATGACCCCTAACGACACCTAAGGGATCATATGGTGTCCTAAGGGGTCATAAGATACCATATGACCCCTTAGGACACAATATGAACCCTAACAACATGTAAGGGGTTATATGGTGTCCTAAGGGGTCATAGAACACTATATGACCCCTTAGGACACCATATAACCCAGAATGACACTATATGGTATCCTAAGGGGTCACATGGTGTCCTAAGGGATAATAGGACACCATATGACCCCTTAGGACACCATACAACCCATAATGACACCATATGGTGTCTTAAGGGGTCATAGGATACCATATGACCAATTATTACACAATATGATCCCTAATGACACCTAAGGGGTCATATTGTGTCCTATGGGGTCATAGGGCACCATATGACCCCTTAGGACACAATACGATCCATAACAACACCATATTGTGTCGTAAGGGGTCATATGGTGTCCTAAGGGGTCATAGGATACAATATGAGTCCTTAGGACACAATATGACCCCTAACAACCCCTTAGGGGGTTATATGACACCATATGACCCCTTAGCACACTATATGACCTATAATGACACCATATGGTGTCCTAAGGGGTCATATAGTGTCCTAATGGGTCATATGACACTATATGACCCCTTAGCACACCATACGACCCATAATGCCACCATATGGTGTCCTAAGGGGTAATAGGACACCATGTGACCCTTTAGGACACCATACGACCCATAACAACACCATATGAGGGCTCATATGGTATCCTACACCATATGACCTCTTAGGACATCATATGACCCATAACAACACCATATTGTATCCTAAGGGGTCCTATGGTTCCCTAAGGGGTCATCGGACACCATATGACCTCTCAGGACACCATACGACTCATAACGGCACCATATTGTATCCTAAGGGGTCATATGGTGTCCTAGGGTCCTAGGACACAATATGACCTCTAACGACCCCTTAGGGGGTCATAGGACACCATATGACCCCTTAAAAAACTATATAGCCCATAACAACACAATATGGTGTCCTAAGGGGTCATAAGGTGTCCTAAGGGATCATAAGGTGTCCTAAGGGGTTATATGATGTTTTGTGACCCCTTAAGACACTATCTGACCCCTTAGGACACCATATGACCTCTAAGAACACTATATGGTGTCCTAAGGCATCATATGGTGTTCTATGACCCCTTAGGACACTATATGACCCCTAACGACACCATATGGTGTCTTAAGGGGTCATTTGACATCATTAGAGGTCATATAGTATCCTAAGGAGTCATATGGTGTTCTATGACCCCTTAGGACACAATATGGTGTCATGAGGGGTCATATGGTGACGTATGGGGTCATATGGTGTCCTGAGGGCTCATATGGCATCCCAAGGGGTCATAGAACACCATATGACCCTTTAGGACACCATATGTTATCATTAGGGGTCATATGGTGTCCCAAGGGGTCATAGAACACCATATGACCTCTTAGGACACTATATGGTGGCGTTAGGAATTATATGGTGTATGGGGTCATATGGTGTCCTAAGGGCTC
This sequence comes from Cryptomeria japonica, assembly GCF_030272615.1. Taxonomy (NCBI): domain Eukaryota; kingdom Viridiplantae; phylum Streptophyta; class Pinopsida; order Cupressales; family Cupressaceae; genus Cryptomeria; species Cryptomeria japonica. The sequence continues at coordinate 420,641,130 of NC_081405.1, read as the reverse complement.
ATATAATACCATATGACCCCTTCTGACACCATATGACCCCTTAGGAAATCATATGACCCCTTAGGACACCATATGGTGATGTTAGGGGTTATATGGTGTCCTAAGGGGTCATAGAATACCATATGACCCCTTAGGACACTATATGACCCCTTAGGACACCATATGACATATCCTAAGGGTTCATATGGTGTCTATATGACCCCTAAGGACACAATATGACCCCTTAGGACACCATATGGTATTTTTAGGGGTCATAGAACATCATATGACCCCTTAGGACATAATATTACCCCTAATGACACCATATAACTCATAACGACACCATTTGGTGGTCTTAGGGGTCATATGGTGTCCTAAGGGGTCATAGAACACCATATAATCCCTTATGACACCATATGACCCTTAGGACACCATATGACCCCTAACGACACCATATAGTGTCATATGGTGTCCTAAGGGGTCATATGATATCCTAATGGGTCATAGAATACCATATGACCACTTAGGATACCATATAACCCTTAATGACACCATATGAGCCCTAACGACATGATATGGTGTCTTAAGAGGTCATATGGTGTCCTGAGGGGTCATATGGTGTTTTGTGACCCCCTAGGACACCATATGACCCCTTTTAATACCCTAGTACATGACATGACCACTTGTGACACCATATGACCCCTCAAGACACAATATGGTGTCCTAAGGGGTCATATGGTGTTGTTAGGGATCATATGGTGTCTTAAGGGGTCATATGGTATTCTATGACCCATTTGGACACCATATCACCCCTTAGGACGTCATATGACCCCTAACAACACCATGTGACCCCTTAGGCACCATATGACCCCTAATTACACTATATGGTGTCATTATGGGGCATATGGTGTCATAAGGGGTCATAGAATACCATATGACCCCTTAGGACACTATATGGTGTTGTTAGGGGTCATATGGTGTCATTAGGGGTCATATGGTATCCTAACGGGTCATATGATGTCCGTAGGGGTTATACAACACCAAATGACCCCTTAGGACACCATATGGTGTCATTAGGGCTCATATGGTGTTCTAAGAGATCATATGGTATCCTAAGGGGTCATAGAACACCATATGACCCCTTGGGACACCATATGACCCGTAGTGACACCATATGATCCCTTAGGACACCATATGACTTGTAACGACATCATATGTTGTCCTAAGAGGTCATATGGTTTCCTAAGATAGATAGTAATGGTTTCCTAAAGGGTTATATGGCCCACCATGCTCCTGCACATACCCAGATGGGTTATATAGAGATATAAGATACCTAGAGAAGGAGAGAGGCGTGAGAGACCTAGATAGGGTGAGGGAGAGAGAGGGTTGAGATAGATGGAGGGGGGTAGAGAGAGGTTGGTAATGAGATATGGATGGATATGTAGAGAGGTGGAGAGGGAATGAGGGAGAAACCTAGAGAGGGTTAGAGAGGGTGTGATGGAAAGATGATGATGTAGACGATAAAGAGAGAATAAGAATTAGTAGGGAAGAGAGAGAGAGAGAGAGAGAGAGAGAGAGAGAGAGAGAGAGAGATATGGGATAAGGAGGGAGAGGGAGATAGAGAGGGAGAGGGGAAGAAAATAATAGAGATGCCTATAAATGGGAGGGAGGGATAAGAGGAGAGATGAAAGAATAAATAGAGAGAAGAGTATGAGGGGATTGAGGGAGAGGTAGACATGGAGGGACTACAAGACCTAGGGAAGGAGATGATGCAGAGGTGGGGGGAAAGTGAGAAGAGGATGAGAGAGTTCAAAAATAAATAGGGGTAAATGGGGAGGGAGATATAGGGGAAGAGAGAGGGGGAGAACTATATTGGGAAAGAAAGATGAGAGACCTAGATGACAAGATAGAGGAATGAGATAGATAGAGGGGGGGAGAGAGAGGTGAGTAATGAGACATGATGCAAAGGTAGATAGGTGGAGAAGAATGAAGTGGTAAACCTAGAGAGGTGAGAGAGAGTTGATGACCTAGAATGTAGAGAGAGAATAAAAGAGGAAGAGAGAATTAAAAAGTGGGGGAGTGAGATATATATGGGGGTATGTATGGATGGGGAGGTAGAGAGGGAGAGGGGAAGAAATGAAGGGAGAGACATAGAGAAGGGAGGGAGGGAGAATAGAAGAGATAGAAGAGCAAAGAGAGGAGTAAGAGGGGATGGATGGAGAGGTTGACATGGAGAGAGAGAGAGATACATATGGAAAGAGAAGATAAAGAGGTTAGGGGAGGAAGAGAAAAGGAGGGAGTTCATAAAGGGATAGGGTTAAGGAGGAGGGAGAGAGAGGTACAGAGGGACATAGAGAACTATAGAGGGGGCATATAGATAGGTGAGAGACCTAGATGGCCAGAGAGGAGTGAGATAGATAGAGGGGGATAAAGAGAGGTGGGTAATGCGACCTACATGTAGAGGTAGATAGGTGGAGAGGAAGGGAGGGAGAAACATACAAAGGGGAGATAGGGTGGGATGGAGAGGTAATGACCTAGACAATGAAGATAGAGAATAAGAGAGGAAGAGAGAAGATGAGAGAGTGGGAGAGGGAGATAGAGAGGGAGAGAGGAAGAAAGGAAGGTAGAGACCTAGAGAGGGGAAGGAGGGAGAATAGAAGAGATAGAAGAACAAAGAGATGAGTAAGAGGAGATGGATAGAGAGGTAGACATGGAGGGACTGTGAGACCTAGAGAATGAGGAGATAGAAAGGTTTGGAGAGAGAGAGATAAGAGAGGGAGAGAGTTCATAAATAGATAGAGGTAAGGAGAAGGGAGAGAAAGGTGGAGAGTGGGGGAGAGAACTAGAGGGTGGACAACTAGACAAGTGAGAAACCTAGAGGGGGAGAGAAAGGTGGGTAATAATATAGGGAGGGAGAGATAGTGAGGTGAATAGTGAGGGAGGGACAACCCTAGATATGGGGAGAGAGAGGATAAAAGGGATAGGTAGTGACCAAGAGAAAGGAGTGTGAGGGGAGAGAAACAATAAGGGAGTGAGAGAGAAAAGAGAAGGAGTCAAGGATAAAGAAGCGAGAGAGACAAGAGAGGGAGAGAGATAGGTCTAGAGTTTGGGGAAGATAAAGAGAGTGAGATATATAGCTAAAGAATGCTAATGGGATCATGTTGATTATTGAAATTTGACATGTCGATTATTGAAACTTGACTAAGTCTGAAATTTTATATGATCCTCTAAAAACTAGAATCTACATTATAAGTCCTATAGAGCTATACTTAAATTTCATATTTCATGTATATATTCTCCTTCGGGGGTGGATTTAACATGTGTCAAGATTGAAAAATCTAAACACTCACAAAACCTTTACATTGGACAATGCAAAACATTTGGCGCTCGCCAAATGCAAAAAAATGACTTTTCACATTTGGCGAGTGACAAATTTGGCGTGCGCCAAATGTGAAAATTCAAATTTTGCATTTGGCGAGCGCCAAATTTGGTGCGCGCCAAATGTGAAAATTCAAAAATTTTCATTTGGCAAGCGCCATATTTGGGGCTCGCCAAATGGTTTGCTTGGGAGAATACCAACCCTTTGGGTTGGATTTGCCTTGGGCATCCAACCCATAGGTTTGGACGACCTTTTCATGCCAATGATGCATTTTTATGAAAAAGTAAGAAGTGGCACCTTTTTGGTACCACAACTTGATGCACTTACCCTTTACTTTAATTTAAAACACTATTTTTTAATTGTGGTTTTAGAATACGTAAAAATCTATTATATTTTGATATTTGAATATGAAATAGATCAATAAATAATATGAATAATGAACATGTTAATTAATTAAACTTAAATAGTTATGCATACATTTGTCTTGATTAATTGAATTGCACGCAAGACCTTCCTCCATCTACCATTATGCAAATTGTAGCTACAACACTTCCAACCAAAGCATAGATTTGGTTTTCACATCAATAGGCAACCTTTGTTTTTATTGTATTTCGTTAAAAGCAACATCTTTAACATTTAGTGATCAATGACTCTTAAGGTTGGACAAATGATTAATAATTGTAGTCTGGCAAAGAGGTGGATTCAATTTTGGTGAAATGGTAATATTTGGAATAAATTTTACTTATATTATCTTTAATTTTAAATATATAAAAAATATATATATTTAAGTCAGTTTTAAATTTTATTTCTCATGACTGTAAAGATTAGAATGACTAGAGAAAACGATAATAGAAATAGAAAAAAGCAATAACAAGAGACAATACACGATTTATCGTGGTTCGGCAAATTTGCCTAGATCCACACTCAAAGTAGGGAATCACTTCATTAATCAATCTCAAATACATGGGCTGCACACAGTCATTATATAATCATGAAATGAACAGTTGGGAGAACGCGAATGGTCATGTGACCGTTGGGCTTCACATTCCCAACAATCTCCCCCGTGAAGGCCAACTGGCACAGCCATGCACTAGCATCCCCTGCTCTCCATTTCGATCCTTATGGAACCAGACCCATCAAAGATTTGAGTTTCACAAAAATCTGTTCACAGACACTGTGAATAAGTCATCTCCAAAACAGATCCAAATCAAAAACATCTTCTCTTATGCTGCCCTTCACATTGAACAAAGTATTAAAAAGATCATTAACCTGTTTGAAAATTAACCCTCCATCCTGAAATGAATCATTAAGCACAAACATGTTATGATCATCTGTGCTCCCCCATGACAGAACATTGAAAAACCTATCATCTTCGAAAATAGTAGCTTCAAACAGATTCCCTACATGCACCAACTTCACTGAATAATAGTGTAACGCTTCTCTGACCATGTCCAGAAACAGAGGAGCGTTATTATTGGTCTTCACCTGTTCTAGCTCTCCCTCAACGTTTACGTGGGCAACATAACCGGTCGGGGCCTTAATTATCCACTTCACCATACCCAACCACCAAAAAACATTCCAACCAGGAAAGCCAGTTCCACCATCCACGAGCAATAACGCTGCAGTCATTCCACCGACAGCGGTGCCAATGGCCACATCAACGTATTCTGCTAGGCGAGCGTTTGGATTCCCACTCTTCCATTGTAACGCCTCCTCCAAAACCGCACATGACAACTCTTTATCATTTTTAGTAGCCAACTGGAAAACCTTGCCGGTGAGATACTTTGAAACGGCATCCATATAGACAAAAGCCCCAGTGCCTACGCACTCTGCATATTTCTCCATCTTGAGAAAGAAAGCAATTCGACCTACCTCTTCGTTGACCTCGTGGTCTTGATTCGAGTATACAGCTCCCTCTTCCAATCCGAGAGACAAACCTCCTTTTGCAATTGATAACCGTCAGATGAAGCTGAATTATTTGATAGGAGAAACAAACTGTCTAACATGGTAGAGCTGGATGCACATGTCTCTGGCTTCTCAAGTGTATCTGCAAAGGACTGGATACTCTCTACCATTCCCACCATGCCCACATCACCAAGGATTTTCACGTCGTCACCACACTGGATCTGGCCTTCGCATGGGATTTTGCCAAGCTCCTCCACTTCAAACCAAAGGCTCTGCAAATGCTTCAAGTCCTCTTTAGATACTAGCTTGATTTTAACTATAGACTGGTCCTTATCCACGTGGGTAGTAGCATCGGTGGAACCAACCGGAGAAACAGAAAACTTTGTTTTCATTTGATAAGCATTCCACGCAGAGGTGGGAGATAGTGGGATTTGAATGCCCAACGCACCAGCGCTAAACTCAGAGATGGAGGTCGGATACTCAGCTTCTTCGAGTGCATAGAGACGACGGTTGGTGTCACACACCATAACACCCTTCTGGTCTCTCCGTATATTAGGATCACCAAAAACATCAGGATACACTTGTGGTCTACTATCTCTAGAAATTGCCAAAGCACCAGCGGCATAGACTGTATTATCCCCTTTGTGGGTGGCCTCTACAGCTAATAGAGTAGCCTCCTTTTCATCCACATCCATAAAATAAGGGTGGGGAATGATATCTCCCTTCTCTGTCTGTGACACCTTAAATCGCTTGGAGGGTTTCCCACTGTCCTTTGCTCCTATCAAAGACCTCTTCTGCTGCAAACCAGAAAACCGTCTTTCATCTTGCACTTCTTCATCTAAGTCCATAGGCTCGTAGGCTTCTATGAAATTATCTGTGCAAAGGTTGTCATCATCATGGGAGTGCCTCTTTATTTTTGCCAAGGCCATGCCATCTGCAGAGCCCTCTAAAGCCAAAATTTCTCCCAGGCCTCCTTTCTCTGCTACCTCACTCCAATTTGCACCCTCCTCATCCCGGGAGTCAACAATAGATTCAACTTGGGTCTTCGACGACATAAACTCTTCATCCCACAATCTCTTGAGTTCATCCTCTTCAACAACCACCTCGTTTCCAGCATCTTTCTGCTCAGAATTCCAGCGTCTATATAGGGACTATCATGGCGTTCAACCTTCACCACACGAATGCCAATAACTTCCCGACCATTAATAGTTTGGCCAATAAGTGCCAAGGCTGGTTCAAGGGGAGAGCAAATAAGAATCCCAACATCCTTTTCTTTCGTTGGATTCTCCTCGTCAACTGAGTTCCCCTCTTTCCTCCAGTCATCCCACCAATGTATGCGGCACTTGAAGCATAGTCTTACATGGAACGTAAAACTATCATAGAATTTATAAGTTTTACCTTCTGCTTCTTCCTCCATCTCTACTCAAACCAACATGGCTCTGATACCAATTGCAAAATGAGCAGAGAAAACAATAACAGCAACAGAAAAAAGCAATAACAAGAGACAATACACGATTTATCATGGTTCGGCAAATTTGCCTACATCCACACTCAAAGCAAGGAACCACTTCATTAATCAATCTCAAATACATGGGTTGCACACAGTCATTATATAATCATGAAATGAACAGTTGGGAGAACGTGAATGGTCATGTGACCGTTGGGCTTCACATTCCCAACAATGGCTACCTTTTATAACTTTCTATAAAGGAAATCATTTTTTTCTTTATAGCTTAATTTTTTTTTCTTCTTAAAACAGATTAATTTTTTAGGAAGTACATATTAGTTAGTTATTTATTGTACTATTCAATTAATAGAAATTGTCTTAAAAAATAATTGTTAATTGATTTTGTTGAACTACAAAATTATTATTTGAGTTAATAGGGGCATGCACAGAGATATCATCTTTAATTTTAGATTTTTTTTTTAAATACATCTTTAAGTCAATTGCTATCTTTAAAAAATATCATTAAAAAAAAACAGTTTTTTCTTTAAAAGAAAATAGATTTTCATTGACTACACATTAGTTAGTTTTTCATTATCTTTTCAATTAATAGAATTTAACTTTGAAAAATTGATTTGCTCAACTCAAAATTATACTATCTAATTTAATTGGGACACACATAGACATATTATCTTTAATTCTAGATATTTTGAAAAAAAAATCTTTAACTTAAATTTAAATTTCATGTTCAATGGATATCTTTAATAACTTTCTAAATCATTTTTTTCTTTAAATGAAAATAAAAAATCATTTAGTACAATTTAGTTAGTTATTCACTATACTATTCAATTAATAGATTTTTTTTTTAAAATAGATTGTTAATTGATTTTGTTGAACTTTAAAATCATACTATTTAATTTAATTAGCACATGCATAGGGATATTATCTTTTATTTTAGATATTTTTAAAATATATATTTTTAATTCACTTTTCAATTTTATGGTTGATGCATACCTTCAGTAACTTTCTATAGAACATAGTAGATGGTACTCAAATGACCATGCATGAGGTATGTTCCCTAGTTAGAAAATGAAAATAATCTCATGGAATACACGTGGATTGAACAGTCCACATAAATAGGATGCTTTTAGAAATCTAGTTAGAGAACATAAACCGGACATTGTTATTATCCAAGAAACTAAAATGATTAAAGAGAAAGTTGAAAATATTAAGTTTTTTAAGAATGGGGAAGTTTGTGGTGGAAGCTCTGATGGGGCTTCAGGGGGCATAGCTATTTTTTGGAACCTAAAGTGGGTTTCTGGGGAGCTAGTCATGCAGGATAGCAATTTGGCCTTTATCAGGTTCCATCACATTGGGGATGGGACCTCTTTTCTTCTTACCAATATTTATGCCCCTAATAATAGATATGGTAGAAGCAAATTTTGGAGAAAGTTGGAGGCTATTAGGACCCTCTACAAGAATGATATGTAGATTATTATGGGGGATTTCAACACCCCCCTAAAAGACAATGAGAAGTTTGGAGGTGTCCCCTCTCAGCTGAATAGCAGAAAAGATCTTTTGAACTTTATCAACAACCAAGGCTTGCACAATATTGAGCTTCAAGGGGCCAAGTTTACATGGTCAAACAGAAGGACGGGAGATGATCTCATTCAAGTCGGACTTGACAGGGCCCTCATTTCTAATGAGTGGTTTAATCATTATCAATGCACCCTCTCAGCTATCTCTAGAATAGGTTTTGACCATTTCCCTGTGATTTTCACTGCTGATAATACTATTGTTAAAAGAAATTGCCCGTTTAGATTTGAAAGAATGTGGCTTGATCACCCTAACCTAGCACAGGTCATTGAGATGTGGTGGTCCATTGATATTAAAGGAACTATTATGTATAGAGTTGCCAAAAAATTAAGAAATGTGAAGGACAATATTAAAAAATGGAATAAGGAGGGTTTTGGAGATATGTTTGATGCCAAACCTAAAACTCAACTGGAACTTAAGGAAATGCAGGATAAAATCCAAATTAGTGGATACAATGAAGTTTCAATCAGTGAGGAAAATGAAATGCTGGTGAAGTACCACAAGATTATCAGAAGAGAAGAAGAATTCTGGAAACAAAGGTCTAGGTCCCTATGGCTTAAAGCAGGGGACAAAAATACTAGATTCTTCCATATGATCGTGATGAAACACAAGATGGCTAACAGAATCTCAAAGCTGAAAATCAAGGGAACTGAAATGAAGAAGGATGATGAGATTGGGAAGGAGGCCAGGAACTTCTTTACTTCACTTCTTTCGGTGAACTCTGGTCTGGATGGTCAATCTCATAAGACCATCCTTGAAAATATCCCTCCTACTATTAGTGAGGATCAAAACAAGGTCTTGATAGCCATCCCTTCTAAGGAGGAAGTTAAAAAAGCAGTCTTTTCTTTTGACGGGAACAAAGCCCCAGGCCCGGATGGTTTTCCGTTATTCTTCTTCCAAACCTTCTGGGACATCCTCAAAGCTGATGTTGTTAAAGGTGTGTGATAAGTCGGTGTATTGACATGTTTTTATCAGGACTTTTAGGTTTTTTTTTGGTATCTTTTGGGTTGCATTATGATAGTAAAATATTGTGCATTGACTATATGTAATCCATGTTTTAAAAACTGAACTTAAGAAAGCATGTTTGAACCTTGCCAATTTCTTCCTGCAGCCATGCCAATTTATTCCTGCAACCATGCCAATTTATTCCTGCAACCAAATGGTTTGTCTCTGTGATATGCGGATTATTTAGGATGATTTCATATGTGAGTTAATGAATGTATTAGTTAAAGTAAAATACATATGCATGTCCTTGTATTCTGTTTCTGTTTTAGTGCAGGTAATAATTGATGTGCAGTGAAGAATTCTATTCCGCGCCTAAGGACTGGAGAATCATGCCAGAGAGCTGGAGGTCAAATTGAAGGAGATTCAAGCGAGCGCGATCTAAGGCATAATCAAAGTAGTTGTACTTCACCACGGGAGTTTAACTCCAGTTCATGTTTAATCTTTAAAATATTTCTTTGGCATGCAAAGGACTGTGGTTAGGTTATAGATCCACAGTTCCTGCAGCCAAGCTCTTTGTTATCCCCTTTGTCTGGCAGTGATCCGCCTTTTCTTCTGGGCGTAATTGTAGTTACCTGTTGTAGTTTGTCTTTTCTATTTAATAATCTCTCCCTTCCTTTCTAAGTGTTAGATAGAATGGAAAAGGATTGAGCAGTTTTTGTCACATATTCTAGATTTTCATCTTTTAGATATGTAATCATCTTTCAGGAAGAAATGAATAAAAACATGTTATTCTGATCTGTTAAGAGTTCTTTACTGAGAGTTTGATATCACTCATCCAAGGGGGCCCACTTGGTGAGTGATCTCGTGTTTATGATTATTGAAGTTAGTTTTTACTTAGTTGCAGTAGAAGTTCATGACTGGGATGTTCCTGCAGCCATTGGAAACAAATCCTTTGACTGCTCCTGCAGCCAAGGCAGAACAGTGTTAGTCTTGTTATTTCCATCAATTCATTTCAGTAGAATTTTGAAAAGCTTTCATTTAGTCTTTCTGATTTTTATTCCTACTTTTCTTCCAATAATTGAGAATAATCATTCAAGGAGCTTAGTGCATATATCGTGCAGACCCATTTCAAGTTTTACGTTCCTGGATTGACAACTAAATGAACACCAACCATGAGAATAGTAAACTCTACCATATCAATATCCAAACTTCGGATTGAAATTTCAATTAGAGATATTATTGTTATTAATGTTGGGATAGACAGTATGCAGGATTTCTTTGGGGCTAGAGTGATCTTAAAGGAACTTAATGCTACCTTCCTGGTTCTAATTCCCAAATGCCTGGGAGGTGATTCTATGGATAAGTTCTGATCGATAAGCTTATGCAACTTTTTTTATAAAATAATTTCTAAAGTGGTTACTAGTAGGTTGTTAAGGATTCTTCCTCTGATCATTTTGCCCCAACAGAGTGGTTTTGTTCCGGGTAGACAAATCCTTGACTCCATCATTGTTATCCATGAAAACATTCATTCGTTGGTGGATTCAAAAATACAAAGATTTTTGATGAAGCTAGATTTGTCTAAAGCCTATGACCGGGTGGACTGGAGTTTCTTAAGTAAGGTGTTGGGGGATTTTGGATTTGGAGTGAGATTCGTTAAGATGATTGAACAACTCATCTCGACCCCTTCTTTTTCTATTATTGTCAATGGGGTGCCTTCCACTTTCTTCAAAACTTCTAGGGGTATCAGGCAGGGGGATCCTATATCCCCCATACTCTTCATCATCTTGGATCAATGTCTAGGTAGATTTATAAGCAACTCTATTTATGAGGGGCTCCTCTATGGTATTTCGCCTTCTTCTGGTTTTAGAGCTTGCACTCATCAACAATTTGTTGATGATACCATTTTAATGTGATCATCCACTATCAAAGAAGCTTCCAATATGAAGAACCTTCTCAACACTTATAGCAAGGTAATTGATCAAACCATCAATTGGGAGAAAAGTTCTATTTTCTTCTTCAATACCCCAAAAGACAGACAAATCAGAATGGCTTGGATCCTTGGTTGCCAAATTGGTAAGCCTTCAGCTGTCTACCTAGGCCTCCCCTTGGGATTGAAACCCTTGGAGTTGTTCTGGAATAGTCTTGTTGATAGATTCAGCAGAAAGTTGGAAAGGGACCCTTCTTAGTCAAGCTAGAAAAGTCCAGCTCTTAAAATCTTCCCTCCAGAGTCTCCTAGTGTATGCTCTAAGCCTTTTCAAAATCCCTAGCGAATTTGTTGATGCCATTGAGAAAATCCAGAAAGCCTTCCTATGGTCAGGGGTGGAGGAGAAGAAGAAAATGGCTCACATAGCCTGGGAAAGTGTTTGTAAACCTAAAAAGAAGGGGGGCTTGGGTCTTAGGAATATCATAAATTTGAACAAAACTCTCTTGGAAAAACAAATCTGCATAACTTATCAGGGAAAAGGAGAATGGAATGATATTTGGAAGGCTAAGTACTTAAGGAAATCTCCCACCATTGAGGAATTTTTGGTCTCAAATCAGATACCAAGCAGGTCTTTCATTTATAATACTATTATCCAAGCTAAAGGTGTTACTAATCTCGGCAATGTTTGGGCCCTTTGTGATGGCAAGAAGGTGGACTTCTGGGATGATGCTTGGATTGGAGGAGCCCCTCTTAATAAGCTAGCTTCTCACACACTCATCCAAAATTGCAAGGAGAAGATAGGTACCAAAGTGGCTGATTATTGGGAGGATCAAATGTGGGTGGACCTCAGACCCATTGATCCCAAACTCAAGCACGTAAACTTAATGATCAATCATGCGATCTTGAATCCCAGAAGGGAAGACCATATGGTGTGGGGTGGAACTTTGTTTGGAAATTATTCGGTCTCCTCTACTGTCCTTTTACTCACATATTCCCAAGATCCTATTCCCTATTGGGGCAAGGCTTGGTATCTAGGGTTGACTCCCAAAATAAACCTCTTTTTGTGGATCCTTTTGCAAAACAAGATTCTTACCATTGACGACTTAAGAAAGAGGGGCTTTTGTTTCCCTAATTGCTGCTACCTTTGTCTTAATAATGAGGAATCTATGAACCACATATTTTTACACTGTCCTTATACTACTCCTATTTGGGGGATGTTTTTTCAAATGTGGGGACTGAATTGGGTTTCCCAGGAGGAGATGCAGGATTGTTTCAGAAGCTGGCATTATTCCACCAATAACATCACCATAAGGAATCTTTGGAAGTTCTCTTTTGCCCATATCCTCTGGGGATATGGAAAGAGAGAAATAATAGAATATTCTAGAATGACATTAACACCTCTGAAGTGGTTTGGGTCAAGATAAAAAATAATTGTGTTGAGAATGTAATGGCCAGGGGAGTGCATAGTTGTACCAATAAGGAGGACTTTTATTTTCTCAAAAGATGGAATATCCCAGCCTCTTTGGGCTCTAACATCAACCAAATTAATAGAAGCTTATGTTGCTGGTCCTTTCTCCCCATTGAGTGTTTCAAGGCCAACTTTGATGGGGCGGTGAAAGGAAATCCAGGTCAGGTTGGTTGCAGTGGTGTCATCCGAAATGAGGCTAGATTTTGCACTGGAGCAGTGGCCTATCCCTTAGGTATTCAAACCAATCATATGGCATAAGCTATGGGGGCAATTCAATCTATTAAATTGGCATCTAATTTAGGAGTCAAAATGCTTTGGTTGGAAGGCGACTCTAAAAACATCATTAGTTGCCTTCTCGGTAATCATCAACCTTCATGGACTATCAAGAACATCATTGAGTCAGCCAAAGAGCTGATCCAGGGGTTTCAAAAATTCCACATCACACATTTCTACAAAGAGGCTAACTAGAGTGTTGACTGGGCAGCCAATATGGTAGTACGGAGTGAAACAATTATTGCCTAGAAAGGCGAAAGGTAGCTACCGAGTGTGGTACGTGACATCTTAATTTATGAAAGATTGCATGGTAAGTAGGGATAGATTTGATATCATTTCCCGAAGTGTAAGTAGACATCGTGGCAATAGGCACTGGTTCTGTAGGCTACCGAAAAGAAAGTACAGCAATCATTATAGGTTAACTTCGCATGCTTTATGGGCATTTTTATCCCTCTTCAACAATAGCATCAGAAACTCCTACAAAACACGAACTGGTTATCACAGAGAGCCTATTGTGAAGGAAAGAATCAAGTGGGAGCTGCAGATTATTAGTATCAACAGGATCATGGGGGGTAAACGAAAGAGAACAGAGGCTACCACCATTGAGAAATGTAAGAGTCATCTACAAGTCTGGGCTATCCTTCAAGCGGCCAAGATGACGGATTTTATGGAAAATATGCAAGAGAAACGGCTCGAAATCACGAGAATCTTCAAGAAGGGTTGGAACAAAGGGACGTTAACCATTGGAAATAGGAAGGTCAAGGTGACCGAAACTATGATAGCAGAGGCAACTGGTCTTCCGATGAAGGGCATCAAGTTCTACAGGGACAGAAAGATTTCAAATGTTGTTGTTAAGAAATTTCCAAAGAATGAGGAAAGGGCTAGACTGGTGAAGGGCAGTCATACCTACTTTTCGCCAAAGGTAATTAAGTTAATTTGGAGAAGGGTTCTGCTTTCTATTATGGAGTTTATCACACTTGATGGTAGATACACTAGGGTTTACAGCTACCACTTTGTTTTACTTAATCATTTTAGGTATAAAGATAAAATTTGTTTTCCCTATTATCTTTTGTGTGCTCTTAATGTGGGGATCAAGGATGCAATTTCCAACCCTAGTATTAACCCTACAATGCACAAAGGTTTGATGGTGATTTTGTATAATCACATCAAGAACACGACTATCCAGTTGAATATAGCTGAGATTTCTGACTTGGATGAGGATTTTGATGACTCTAATGAGGAGGAAGGTGATGGCTATGATATGGAAGAGGAGACAGAGGATGGCCCTCTAATTGTTGGGTCAAGTAGAAGAAACAAAAAAATAGAGCAGGGGAAAAGAAGCAGAGAGGGGAGGACAATAGCTGGTATGAGGAGGAGTATGGGACTAACAATGACATGGACACTGGAAGTGAGGGGGTTCAAACCCTTGTGAGTCCGAAGCAGAAAAAGAAGACTTCTAAAAGCAAGGAAGCAGGCACCAAGGACCGATTGCCTCTCAAGACTGATTTAAAGGAGAAGGGATTAATGGGGGAGGACACGGCAATGAAAGAAGCTTGGAGCTATAAGGACAGGGAGGTTGGCCTGGAGGTTAATCTTAACATTACTGGTGATAAGAAATAGGAAGAGCATCACTTGACTATTGATCTCTGCATCAATAACGGAATGGAAAGCCTCAAACAGGTGCTCAGCTAGGTGCATAAGGAAATTGATGGCATCAAAACCAAGCAAGGTCGAGAAGCAGGGAAAATTGAGACATTACAAGCTTTAGGCTCCAAAATGTTCAATTCCCTTCCGAAATGTCTCAATGAGCTCACCAAGGCGATTGGTAATGCTGAGGAGATTATCAACGCCAACCGCAAAATCTTTCTTGGCCTGGAAAGAAAAGTAGGAGAAACTGAAAAGAGACTTGATGGTATTGAGCAAACACTTAAAAAAATAGGGGAACAAAGCCACAAGATTCTGAAGGCTGCCTCAGCCAACATGAAAGCCCTTATCTGCAAGCTAGAGAACTACCAAGGGGATAAGGTCACGGTGGGTGTTATTGATGTTAAGGATGACACCCCATATGATAGGGACACAGGGCTAGGGAGAAGAACGAGAGCAAGCACTAAAAGGATGCAAAGCCATAGTAAGGAGATCGAGGAGATCAAGCGGGCAGCGGACAACATGGAACAGATGGAGCTTGAAGCTATGGAGATGCTTCAGAAATTAACCTAAGCTTGGACTACTGTCAATCTTTTTTGGTCTGTAATCCGCGTTCTCTTGTTTGCTGGAGTTTGGTTCGCCAGTTGTCTTCCTTTTGTTTGTTGTCTTTTTATTGTGTTGTAATGTTTATCTTTTGATTTTCTGACTGTACTAGGTTTCAGGGACCCATCAAAACCTGTTTTCCCATATTCAAAAACTTTCTATAGAGGAAACTATTTTTTCTTTAAAAGAAAATAAATGGTCATTGAGACTCATTAGTTAGTTATAAATAACACTTTTCAATTAATAGTAGTTGCCTAAAAAATAGATTATTAATAGATTTTTTAATTTAAAAATTACACTACCTTAATCAATTTTATATTAAAACAAAATAGAAAATAATTTTATACGCATAAGTTAGTTATTCATTATATTATTCAATTAATATAAATTATTTTAAAAATAGATTATTAACTAAGTTTTTGAACTAAAAAAAATGTTATCTAATTTAATTGGGACATGCATAGAGATATTATATTTAATTTTGCTAGATATTCTAAATGAACATATTTTTAATTTAATTTTAAATTTTATGTTTGATGATTTAATAACGTTCTATAGAAGCAATTCATTTTTCTTTAAAAGAAAATTATTTTTTATTGAGTACACATTAGTTAGTTATTCATTATACTATTAAATTAATGATAATTTCTTTAAAAATAGATTATTAAGTGTTTTTGTTGAACTTTAAAATTATACTTTCTAATTAAATTGGGACATGCATAGAGATATTATTTTAATTTTAGATAATTTCATAAAATATAATTTCAATTCAATTTTTAATTTTAAGTTTGATGGCTATCTTCAACAACTTTCTATAAATGAAAATTATTTTTCTTTAAAACAAAATAAATTAATGTTAATTAAGGTTAGAGTTAAGATCAAGGTTGGATTTTAATTAAGGTTACCTTGTTAGTGTTAGGGTTAATAATATTAGGGTCATATTTTACCTATTATAATTATAATTAGAATTAGAATATACATAGAGTTTATAATAAAATTAGGATTACTGTTAAGGTTAGAATAAATAAAATTAGTTATGACAATAATCATAATCTTTTATCCTCGATCCTAACACTAACTCCAACCCTCGTTATTGTAAAGTCTTGCATGTGTTGGGTTAGGATTAGAGTTTGAGTTAAATTAGTGTTAGGGTTTAAGTTAGAGATAGGATTTAATTAGGGGTTTTGATTAAGAATATGGTTAGTGTTGAGTTAGTGTTAGGGTTCTAGGATAAATATTGAGGTCAAGGTTGTGGTTGTGGTTGGGGTTGGGGTTTAATTAGGGTTAGGGTCATATTTTATTAGGGTTAGGATTAATATTCTAGGAGAAAGCTTGGGTCAAGGTCAAGTTTAGGCTTAGGATTGGTGTGATGGTTCATTTAGAGTTAAGGTTAAAGTTAGGGTTAAATTAGGGCTATGGTTAGCAATACATTTGTTAAACTTGTTATAATTAATGTCTTACAACATTAGGTTAGGGTTAGGGTAAGGGTTAGTGTTAAAAAGTTGTAGAATAAACTTTGTTATCAAAGTTACAATTTTCATTAAGGTTGCACTAGGGTTTAGGTTCACGTTTAATTAAAATAAAAAATAGAATAAGGATTGTCATTACAACTAGGCTAAGTGTTAGGTTTAAGGCTATACTAGGCTAGCGTTAAATAGGATTAGGTATCAATTAGGATTATAGAAGAAATCTTTGACTTAGGGTTAGTATTTCGGTTATATTACGAATACAGTTTCAATAGAATTAGGTTTAATATTAGATTAAGGTTAAGGTTAAGGTTAGGATTCATTTAAGATTAAGGTTAATGTTAGATTAGGATTCAATAAGGGAAAAATATTTTATTTATGGTAAGGTTTGAATTAGGGTTATGATTGGGGTTTAATTTGGGCTATAGATAAAATTAGAGTTAGGGTTAGATTAGGGTTACGATTAATGTCAAGCCATGGTCTAAAAAATTTTAGCATTAGGGTTAAATTAGGGTTAGATTCAATATTGGACAAGGGTTAAAGTTAAGGTTAGAATAAGAATTAGAGATAGGATTTGGATTATGGTTAAATTAGGGTGAGGTTTCAATGGGTTGGGTCTAAGATTAAGGTTAGTGTTCAACTTCAGTTGTAGCTTAAAAAGTGTTAAAGTTAGGATTTATTTAAATTAGGATTAATATTCAATTAAGGTTATCAATAGGTTTTAGTTATGACTAGGGTTTAATTAGTGTTAGAGTTAGGGCTATGATTCAATTTTAGGATTTAGTTAGTGTTCAAAAAGTGTTGATGTTATAGTTCAATTACGGTTAAGGTTAGAATTAGAATTAGAAATAAGAACTTGAATTACGGTTTTAAGAGAAATTTTTAACTTAGGGTTACGGTTAAAATAAGGTTAGGATTAAGGTTTAATTATGATTATGGTTTGAATATTATTAGGGTTAATATTAGGATAGTAAGGTTAGGGTGAGGGTTAATGTTAGATTAGGGTTCAATAAGAGTTAGGCTACCTGTCTCAATTAGAGGTAGGGTAAAATTATGGTTATAAGAAAAATATTTGAGTTGGGATTAATATATAGTTAGGGTTTAAATAGGGTTAATATTAGAGATTAATTATGGTTAGGGTTAATGTTAGATTAGGGTTTTAATAGGTTTAGCATTAGCGATCAATGAGGGTTAGATTTAATGTTAGATTAGGTTTAAGGTTAGGTTTAGAATTAAACTTAAAGATAAGATTAGGGTTAGAGATGAAATAGCATTAGGATCAATGCTACATTAGGGTTTAAATAGGGTTAGTGTCTAGATTCAATTGGGGCTAGATTTAATATTAGATAAGGGTTAAGGTTTAGTTAAGACTTAGAATTAGATATATGATTAGGGTTAGGTTTCAATAAATATCATATATATATAACCTAATATTTATTTATAAGTAGTGTGTGTGTGAAAAGTGGTAACTGTAAGTTGTAAGGCACAAACACTTCAATAAATCATTGCATGCATGGTTAAACAGATATAATCAATGAATGTAAAAACCATAACAAATTGACCTATTGCGTCCTAAAAGATGCAAGTATAGACTTGCTCTCAAATTTATTTAAGCAATACCAGTGACTAGACTACACCAAGATGAAGGATTTAATCTATATGAGCACAAAATTGAGCTAGATGGATGCAAGATTGAGCTAGATGGATGCAAGATTAAGATAGATGGGTACAAGAAATCATGATTAAACTCATATGCAAAAAGCTAAGATGCAATAATCTCAAAGCACAATATTCTCAATGACTCTAGAGAAAAAACTGCATAATAACAATAAATCTCCAGATTTTTTTGAATGAGAGATGAAAGGTTGAATTTATAGAGAATCCAAAGAGAGACCAACGGTCAAGATCAATTAATGATGAGCGGTTGAGATTCCTGAATAAAAAGCACAATCCAGGTGAATAAAAATAATTGGATGCTTTGATTCAGTTTTAGAGAAGATTAGATTGAGTTAATCTTGAGATAAATTCCAATTAAATCTTGATTGAATGCATTGAGCTTATAAGTCTGAGTTTGCATTGGAGATAAAATTAGTTGATTCCATGCACATTCCTCTTATTTACTCAATATTTTTATTTTAAAAAAAGTCTTTTCAATGCAACTAAACTTCTTTCCTCAAGATTTGTTTTGAGTTTTAATTTTAGAGAAAATGATTTATTCAATTTAAATCCTTTTCTTGCTTTTCTGAGATTTCTCAAGTTATCTCAAATTTAGAAAAAGAAATATCTCAAGTTGATTTCTTTTCTCAATTTAATTATTTTTTTTGTAAATTAATGGCAAAGTTATTTATTAATTAAATATACTACAATATTTAATTAAATAAATAGGATAATTGATTAAAATGATTTACTTGGAATGATTAATTAATTAAATAAACAATTAATTAATATGGAATGATTTATTTGCCATATCACATTGACGATTTGGGAATTAATTAATTAGGTTCTCAAGATTGATTTAATTGCCTTTGGTTAGGACCTTGGTGATGTAGTCGAAATTAGGGGCCCATGGTTTAGGTGACCATTTTTAGGGTATTACATTTGCCCCTCTTTGAATTGATGTCTGAGCAGTGCATTGATTCAAAGAATAGCTGATGTCGAAGAGATATCAATTCTGAACTTGATGGATCATAAACTGATGAAGAGCGAGATGTTTAGGTTAATTTGAAGCAATGAAACTGAACAAGTTGATTAAAGTGATACCGATCCCGAACTTGATTGAACTAGGACTGATGAAGAGCGAGATACCAATCTTGATCCTGATGGATCAAGAAATGGTCATCGATCTAGAACTTGATTAAACTATAATTGGTTGAGTGAAGAGATAATACCGATTCCAAACTTGATTGAACAAGAACCAATTAGAGAAATTGTAATGCCCACCAAAATACCCCAGAGAAATATAGCTAAATACACACTAATTTTAAAAAAAAATATTATTTAACAATACAACACATAACATCACTTAAGCAATGCAGTGAGCACACAACAAAATTTAAGTGTTATGAACATAGAATAATTCACTCAAGATATTCAAACAATTACACAAGCAGAATATAATAAATCATTACTACTAACTCCCTAGGGTATCTCAACGTCATTACTTAATCTACCTACATAAGCAATAAGCACATAATTTCTTCCAGATCAATATCTCATAATCTTAATCATTATACACACATAGGTGCAACATAGAAATACCTAACACTCATGATATGCAACCCACTTAATCTTTCATTTAATATGAGATTCTATCTTTCAATGCATAGCTATTTCCCTTTTTCTCTTAGGTTCATTTTATACACGAAGTCCAAATGTTCCTATTACCATTAACCAACCTTTGACTATAAACATCACCATACACATACCAAGATTAACCCTTATATTACATTAACACAATTTCCATTTACGATTAACTTCCACATAATCATTTATGATTCTATGCTCCTAGCATGAGTATTACTTCATCATGGTCCCCAAAGTACATAGGGTAATAATCACAAAGTCCTCCTAAACCTTTAACCCATAGCTCATTTAATACTCCTAAACTTTCTTACACTAATAGATCAATTAACTAACAATCATCTTATTACAGATTAAGTAACTACACGAATTCATCTCAACACAAGATAAGATACAATATCCTAATTTCATAACAACTAATAGCATCCCCCAAATGGAGATATAATATCAAACCATAACACATGATACATTCTAATCCTTTCCTAAAAGACAAGCATTCATTTTACCATCTACCCATACACTTACTAGTAATTTCCATTATCATAACATTTACACCATTTCCTTTTAACATGGCTCATCAAGAATACAAATTGCATCTTTTAATTCCAAACCATAATACGTATCCACATCTCATGCATCCATTTCATTTAATATAAATGCGTTACAATACAACTCAAGGTTCATCATTACAATCATCTACCATAACCAAAGTTATCACTACAACTAGAACAACATAGTCATTTTTCATAAGCATGATTTCTTTTACAACCATTACATAAGAATTTTATTACATAAATAACGTCATCATTTACATCCTTGCTACAATTATTATCCATGAACAATCTGAAGAAGCATCCTCATCCACGCAAGAAGAATCCAAAGCTAGGAGCATCCCAATGGTTTAAAAGCACCAACCACCCGACCATGTGGAACCAAAGGAACCAGCCCCCATGCCAGGAGATGACACAAGGTTCCAACACACACTCTACATCTAGGCTGACACTCAAAACCAAAGAGACCAACCAACATAAGGACACTCAAGAAAGAACAAATCACAAGATAGCACATATAGAAAACTCCCAAAGACACACAAAACAACAAGGCATCAATACATCTCAAGTAAAGGACACATGTAGGAGCGGAGTGTCATCACATGCTATCCTCCCCCATAATATTGCTAAGCACAACTCTTCACGGCATAACCCTGATAGACATGTGGAGCCATTTCTACCCATGAGAGAATCAAGGGAGATTTGACTTACCATCTTCATGGCCTTCTCATGCTTATCCTAAAACATCCTCCCTAGGAATCAGCCATGAGGCTCAAACTATTAATTATCTTGTTTAAATGAGTTATAATTACCCATCCCAATTAATTCATTATCAATGTTATCACTTGTTTACAAATCATAGAAAACTCCAATGTGCCCTTATGGTCTAGACTTCATGCATCCTTACAAGGAACCTCATGCAAGCCTATCTCACATGACCCCCGTCATCACAAGGAAGCCCACTCCTCCTAACATGCTCCAAAATAACAATAGAAAAGAGTCTCCAATTCAAATTACAAGAAGAGATCCATAACTTCGTCATGTAGCCCAACAACACATGAAACATACAAGAAAAAAACCATAGCTAAAGAGTGTAAGGGTTTAAATCCATTACAATACAAAATGAACCTCAAAGTGGAAATCCATATCATATAAGAAATATCCATCAATTCAAAATATCAATTCTACTGTCTCCACAGGAATATCATCTTGTTGTCTCCACAGTACTAACATCTTGTTGTCTCTGCAGCAATACCATTTTTCCATTGCAACATCTCAATATAAGAAAGACTCAAATCTTCAACAATAAACAAGTCAATAATGTTACAGCATAGAGGACATAAAATCGCATCAAACTGATAAATAACAGTAGCTAGAAAATGTCTACAAAATCCCAAAAAGCCTTTGGAATGAAATGAAACTCAATAATCCAAATCTGATTGGGAAAATAGTGAAAGACAGGCAGAACAGCGCTTTCACATTGAATTTTAGCGCTTTTGCATTACAAGTTAGCGTTTGTGTTTAATAGTTTAGCACCTGTGCAGTTAAAGACAACACTTTTACCCAAAAGACAATGCAAATATACTGAAGGGTAGTGCAAATGCAATGAAGGACAATGCAAATACATGAAAGGACAGCGCAAATACAACAAAGGACAATGCATATGTAGAATCAGCACTTTTGCATGAAAGGGCCAAAAAGCACAGAACTTTCGACAGAGATTAAAAATCAAACTTAAAACATTGAGCTTCGAAAAATATATACATAGAGTCACCCAGAAAAATAAATTTAAAGGGCATAAATGAAATAAATAATAAACACTTAAAAGCCAACATTCAAATAAAACTCCATTCACGACACAAACTCAGAAGACTCTAGAAGACTCTCAACAATCCCAGAAATATAAATATTTCCCACAAACTATAGATTAAAGCCTTGTAGCAAATTTATGCATTCATATATGTCCTTCCATACTATTCAAACTATAGATTTATTTTCCAAGGCTCACACATTAAATCTATAGACACAGAGCATATAGGAAAACTGTAAAACAAAATACAAAAAGAAGAATACATCTCCAACCTGCAACCCGTGTGATGGAAGAAGCTGAAGAAGAGATCCCCAAATCCAAAAGCCAAAACCAACAAGCTCCAGCAACAATCCAAGCCAAAACCCCAAAGGAAAAAAAATCTTGCAGAGAATATTTTTGGAAAAAGAAGAAGCCAACCCCAAAAACTTCATGGGAAAGAAAATAAAAAGCCAAACAATAACCAAAAACCCTAGCTTCAATCTTGGCCAATCAAAATATTCCACCCTATAATATATTTTACCAACCCCACCATATAATATAATTTTACCTCCCTTTTCAAATTCAACCAATAAAAGAAGAGGGTAGGTAAGATAAATATAAATCATGCTTTTACAACTAGGTGGGAATGTTTTATTATTTTATTTTAAAGTGTATTTATACAACCCACTTAATATAAAAGTCAAACTAATAAATAAAACATGAGCCACAAAATAAATCAAATGGGGAAATTAAATTAAATAAACCAAAGGCTCATAAGTGAATTAAAGAACCAAATAAATATTAAACCATGGACGATTAAATAAATAGATAAATAAATAAACAATTAAATACCAATAAAAGGTCAAATCACAAATAAATATATATAAAACCATAACATAAGCTAAACAATAAATATTAAATAAATATTGAATCATCATTAAAATAAATAAATATTTAAATATCAAATAATTAAATACCCAAAAAGGCAAGATTCCAATAAATTATATTAAACATTAGATAATCAAATAATCAAATCACTATTAATCAAAATAATTAAAATAAACATTATTAGCTATTTAATCTCGCATCAATAATCAATCAATCTCAACATAATAGAACTAACCAACCAATACCAACATACTCACAACACAGAAGAAGTCAAGTTTACTAACTGACATGGCGACTTGCGCCAATACGGACGACTCACAGTGAACAACTTAGACCTAGAGTATGTGAGGGGAACTTGTGTCAACTCCGAACCACATGCCATTAGGATTTAAAGACACGCTCAAACCTATGGAGCTAGGTGGAGTCGGTGTTTGGTACCTGCAAATCCTGCATCCACAAAGCAATGATACGACATATGCATATATATATTATAACAAACAAGGGTTAGAGAATCGCAACGACACATCCCGCTCACAATGACTGATGTGGCATTGTCTCTATCCTGAAGACACTCATACAACAATCAAACACACCATAAGATCAACTCATCATAGATAATCATTAAATATGGTCAGTACATAAAACATCATCATCATCAAGTGCATGATTAGTCTAATTCATGATTATAGTACAACATGTAAAATCCATCAACACTTATGCTCATCAAATCATATGATCAATATAATCTTTCGATAATACATCACATAATAAGTATATAGTGTCTAATAAATCACACAATCAATAAGGATAGTATCAACATTGTATAAATCATCTAAAATAGCCTATGCCCAATAATGTCTATCACGCATGAATTAAAAGTCAACTCTAGTCAAAACAAGTCAAGTCAAGGGTGAACACTACAGAAACTGAATGTCCAGCTTGATTTGATATGATGAAACTGAATATTGATTTGAAGATTGATTCAGATGAGGACAATCATTGATATGCCCCTAGAGATTGTTTTTATTTGGCATCAAAGAATCTCAACTTGATATGATGTGATGTAGTTAAGATGCCCCTAGTAACAAGGTTTTAGTTGATTTGATTTTATTGATATTCGATTAATCTTTAATTGAAAAGATTTTCTTCTTGACTTTTAATGAAGATTTGAAAAATTTCTCGACTTTTCGATGATGTAATCACTGATAATGTTGATGTAATGAGTATGCCCCCTCAAGAGAGAAATCGAAAGATAGCAAGATCATAGTGATTTTAGGAAATTTTATTTAATAATTTAATTTAGCGATGATAATCTGACCACGAGATTGATGTCAGAATTAATTTGAAATTAGAGTTGATTCAAAAAAGATTTGAGCACAATATGATGTAAATATTGACGTGAAGATGAAAGTGTCAAGTGGTCAACATTGTAAGAATTTGACTAGAAAATTGACGTTAGATTTTGATTTTGATTTTGATCTCAAAAATTAGCGAAGAAATGATGATTGTTTCGAATTCAAGATCCATTCAAAGGAAAGATAAAGTAAAGTTACTATGTTGAAATCACTTGAAATAAACAAAGCTTGGTATGAATGCAACCTAAAACTTAGTCACTAGATTTTGTATGCTTATTTATCATCACTGATCATTTTACAATGTCAAAGATAGACATAAGCACCAAGGCATGAAAAGCCTTGATGTCCTAAATGTCACGTCCTTTTGATCTAGCAAGTAAACATAAGCACCAAGGCATGAAGAGCCATGATGACTTGAATGTTACTTGTGTGCAAACACACCAGACAGAGAAGAGTTCCTTCCTTTTCATATGCAACATTAATTATCTTGTTCGCAATGACCCTTTTATCATTCATATCCTAGGATAGATTAAGCATGCATCTGGATTGCATAATAAAAAAATTTACTCAAAAAGACTAGGAAATGATTCCAACTTCCCTACAACATACAAATAAATGGAGTGGAGGTATGTGTGGCGATTTCACCTTGATGTGAAGGCACTAATCATAGACACCCAACTTATGAGATGTTTTTAGATCATCTGAATCATTTCTACAAGTAGGAAACAAAGAAAAGTACTATGCCCCCAATCCTTGCTCCTCTTAGTCAAGATAGACTTCCTTGAGTTACTCAGAGGGAATAATAAATGAAAATTAATTTAAAAGACAACATACAAAGAAAATTTCAATCATATCTCAAACAGTTTTAGCGATTGTTTACAAGCTAAAGCAAAGATGTAGGAAAGTGGGAAATAAATCAGGAGATGCCAAATTTGTGTTGATATGATATTTAGGATTTTTTTAAAGACATTTTATGATTTTTATTATTTTTTTCGGGAATTTATGATTTTTTTGCTTTTTTTCTCAGCTATGCCGCCAGTATGTAGACCTATATGATAGGACGATCTGCAGAATGCATGTGGAGACAATGAATTTTTTATATGATCTATGTTAATTCAATATAAATGATGAAGATGCATTTCCTATTCAAACAAGGATGATTGTGTTTATTTAGCTCTTTGTAATACACCAATTGAACTGGAGGTACAAAACACTTCATAGATAAGTGGTCAATCGATCCAAAAAGGTCCCTTGGAACATCCAAATTAACACACTTAGTGACTAGGATTTACAAATGGATATGCGGAAAACTTCCCCATTGATTCTTGAAACTTTGATCTTATTTTGCACATGTGAGTGCAAATGAGTTAATTCTTGCTCTTGTGTTCACTAAAGATCCTTAGCATCCTATATGACTAGCTACGTGGATTATCCTAACTTCAAAAGCATCCCAAATAGAGCCTCACTACCAGCAATATTTTAGAGCTCTGACGAGGTTATAGACTATAACTTCTCAAATATTGCTCCATTGCCAGTAGACGTTCATAGCCCTGATGGAGTTACTCGAATGTTCCCATAGTCAATCTTTTTGTTGCACTTGTATGCGTGATATTTTAGTTATATATCATTTCTCTTTTGCCTTGAGATGAATATTTGGCATAGCACTTTTTCTTTTTTCTTTTTCTTGCCTTGACTTGTAAGTAATGAAACCTACTTGGGTGTGAAAATTACAGCAGCGCTGAAGTAGAATTTTAGATTTTTCACTAGTCATATGATCAACTAGGTGTCTAGAATGAATTAGAGATTTTGTTAATGTGTTTGAGATATAGCAATTGATAGATTTTGGGTTAACAAGTCTCAAATAGTAAAATCACTACCCAACCATAAGCAAAGCGTCGTCATGGGGTGATGTTGAAAATGAATGACCTTAAGACCTCAAAGACTTCATGTCTGAATATCTAAGAAAGGAGATGACCCTTGTTTCTCTGGAATGCAAACAAATGATAAACTTGGACAGTTGCCTTGTTTTATTAATGTTGCTATATGCAAATGCATAAATTTTGTAGATGTGATTCATTAAAAAAGAAACTATATGCGATGCAGTGCATTGAATAAAATGATATGCAATGCAAAAAATTATTTTTTTTGTTGACTTTTTAGTTGTGCAAGTTGCTAGAGCAAAGAATGCTAAGTGTAGAATTTCTTCAAGTGGATAGTGTTGATTGGTTCATGAAGTTGTTATCCTTTCAGTGTTGAGATTCGATAAGCGTCAGAGCCAAAGACTACAGTAACAATATAGGGATCCAGCCAGTTGGGTTCAAACTTCCCTTTTTGCTCTCGAAACTGTTGATTTTTAGGATTCTCTCTCAAAACAAGGTCACCAACCTGAAATCCTCTATGTCAAACTTTCTTGTTATAACCTCTAGATATTCTCTTTTGGTAATCTCTCAGATGATCAAATGCCACTTGTCGACATTCATCCTATAATTCTAGTTCTTGCAATCTAGATATTTTTGTGATCTTCATCGGGAATAAGACTTTGCAAAGAAACTCTCAAAGAAGCTCTCAAATACGGAATTTCAACCTCAATAGGAAAGACTTCTTCAACCCCATATACCAAAACAAAAGGTGTAGCCTCATAGGTGTTCTGATGCTTGTTCTATAAGCTCATAGTGCAGGATTGAGCTGCAGGTGCCAATCCTTCCCAAATTTATTGACTGTTCTGTGCAAGATAATCAACAATTTTTTATTAGATGCTTCAGCTTGTCCATTACCTTGAGGGTAGTATATAGAAGACCAATGTTGTTTGATTTTGAACTTGTCACAGAGCTCATCTAGATCCTTGTTTTTGAACTGCCCTCCATTGTCAGTCACAATTGAAGAAGGGATTCCATACCTACAAATGATGTAGTTAAGAATGAACATAGTCACTTGTTTGTCAGTTGATTTGATTAGCAGAACCACTTCAACCCACTTAGTGAATTACTCAGTGGCAATTATGATGAAATTGTGTCCATTAGATGATGCATGATAGATTTGGCTAATGAGGTTAAATGCCCATTACTGAAAAGGCCAATGTGTGATAAAAGGTATTAGTTCCCTTGCTCGAGTATGTATGAGATTCCCATGTAGTTGGAATTTCTCACAAATTTTAGCAAATTTTAAAGCATCCTTTTCCATATCTGGCCAGTAATTACCAGCCCTTAGCAGTTTTTGAGCTAAAGTTAGACCATTTGAGTGAGATCCATGAATACCTTCATGAACTATAGATAACGCACGTTGGGATTCTTCAAGTTCTAAATACATAAGAAAAGTGTTATCCAAACCTCGCCTATATAGATCGTTAGCGATGATGACATATCATGAAGCATTTCAAATCAGGTTTCTTTTCTCATTATGGGAAAGGTTACCAGGGATAATTTGGTCACGTAAGTAAGAGTAGATATGGCTATAGCAAGATGAGTCATGCCCAATGATAGATTAGACCACCTAGGACTCAGGGGAATCAAAAGTAGGATAATGTAGCTCTTCCACCAGGAACTCATAGCAGAACTCAGATTCTTGTAGTTGTGGTATGGATGCCAATGTAGCCATAGCATCTATTATTCTGTTTGTTGATCTAGGAATCTGTTGAAATGATACAAAGATAAAGTATTTCTTAAGGTCATCAACCATTCTTTTATAGGGCATCGGTTTTTCATCCCAAGTTTGATATACATCATTGATCTGATTGATTATCAACTAGGAGTCTCCATAGATGTATAGCTTAATAACTTTCCATTCAATAGCTAGCTTGATTCCATTTACCAAGGCTTCATATTCTGCAATATTATTTATACAAGGAAAGAGGATCTTGTACACCTTTGGTATTGAGTATCTCTTAGGAGTGATAAAAATGATTCAAGTACCAGAACCTTGTTGAGTAAAAGATCCATCAAAGAACATTTTCGAAGACAAGATGCATTATAGATTCATCTGGAAATTATATGTTCAAAGGTTGATTGTCTTCAAGCGGAGCATCAACAAGTTGATCTGCAATGACTTGCCCTTTGATAGCTTTGTGTTCTACATACTCAATGTCAAATTCTATGAGTATCATAACCCATTTAGCCAATCTCCTTATAAGTGTTTCTTTTCTTAGAAGATACTTCAAAGGATCAATCTTAGCCACCAATTTAATAGAGTGTGCTAGCATGTAATGTCTTAATTTATGTGATGCAAATACCAATGTCAAACAAGCTTTCTAAATGATAGTGTAATTTATCTCATAGGACACCAACATTCTGTTGATATAGTATATAGCTCTTTCCTTTTTTTTCTCATCCCATTGAGCCAAGTGTGCCCCCAGTGATGTGTTGGTAGCTGATATATAAAGATTCAAAAGCTTGCCTTGAATTGGTGGCATCAAGATGGGTGGATTAGTAAGATACTCCTTGATTTGCTTCAGGTGTTGTTCACATTATGCATCCCAATTGTATGTAACTCCTTTGCATAATGCTTTTGTGAATGGTTGAGCCTTATCTGCTAGCTAAGAAATGAAGTGTCTTATTGATTGGAGTAACCCTTGTAGAGTCCTCATTTGACTGACATTCTTTGGAGGTGGCATTTCCATTATAGCTTTAACTTTTTATGGATCCACTTCAATCTCTTTTGTTGAAACAATGTATCCTAGGATTTTGCTCGATGTAACTCCAAATGGACATTTCTTAGGATTTAGTCTGAGTTTAATTTTTTTCATCCTTGTCTAAGATTGGACCCAATTCTGAGAAATGTGTTAACCTTTTCATAGATTTAAGTAAGGTATCATCAACATAGTATTCATGTTTTTGTGCATCATGTCATGAAAGATTGTGGTTATTTCTCTTTGATAGGTAGCGCCTGCATTCTTTAAGCCAAAGGACATCACATTCCAAGAGAAAGTTCCCTAGGCACAGGTGAACGTTGTTTTCTCTTGATCCTCAGATGTAATTTTGATCTAATTGTATCCAGAAAAGCCATCCATCAGAGAGTACATTTCATAGCCAGTAGTCATGTCCACTATCATGTCTAAGTTAGGCAGTGAAAAATCATCTTTTAGACATGCTTTGTTTAAGTCTCTGAAATCTATGCAAACGTGTATTGATTTGTCAGGTTTGGAAATAGGTACAATATTAGATATCCACCCAGCACAATCAATTGCTCTCATGAATCCTGCTTTTAGTAATTTTTCTAACTCAGCCTTAACAAGTAATGCAACATGAGGATGCAGTTTTTGGAGCTTTTGCTTGACAGTTTTAACCCCAAGAGCGATAGAAAGATGATGCATTATGAGGTCAGGATCCAGACTCGGCATATCAGCATATGTCCATGCAAAATTGATCTTTTTCTCCATGAAGAAATTAGCAAATTCTTTCAATTTTTCTACTAATAGGGATTGAGCTACATGTATTATATGTTGAGTTTCTTCTATTCTGATGTTTATTGGTTGTGTAGGTTCAATCAACACTGATGATCGCTCTTGAAAGTGGCCAGGCAAAATATCAAGTATATCACCTTCAGGTGCCTCAAAGAGGTTTTCACCATTAGGTACGTCTTTTATTTTTTATTATTTTTTATTCTAACATCGCCACAATGCGGTTTTTGCCATCATGTGTTCAACTACATTAAGATAGCATGCTAAGGTACAGTCATTGGCAAAAGTAGGTATATCTATGGGTTGATCATTTAAAGTATGGTCAATAAGCTCAGGGTGTACTAGGGATAAAGATTCAACGGGTTCAAGGGAATTCACAGTATTGTCATCACCATGTTGGATGAACAAGTTGAGTTCCAGAAGAGTACCTTGCATAAGCATCTTGAAACCAGGAAGAGTGATAACATAATTATCGAAGTTTATGTTAGCATTTAGAGGATCTAACCAAAAAGACCTACCACTAGCACCTTCTTCTACTTTAGACTAGACTAGGTATTGTGGTTCAACATCAACAGGTTCTTCAGACATAGTTTTGATATTTAGGACAAAGTAGTCATAGTTTGGTGTCGAATAAGTAATTTCATAAATAGAACTTATTTCAGATTTATCAGAGTCATAAGATGAAGCATCTGACTAATCTTCAAATGTCTCAATGAAAGCATGTATAGTATCAATATCAACATCTTTGATACTGCAAGTTCCTTCATGTTCTGCTTCAATAATCACTTGTAGTTGACATACCTGTTGGCATGGCTCTATTAATCTTTGTCTTCTTTACCATTCAGCTTCCTCTGGACTGATGACTAGTCCTACTTGTCTACCCTCCAGTTCTTCATTTGTATTCTCATATCTGATTTGCTTTATCTCATTAGAGGGAGATATAGTAGGTGAGGAATTTTCCCATGCTTTTTCTTCTTTCAATTGTTGCTCATAATCTTCTTGTCTTTTTAGTCTAATTTCCTCTATTTCTCATTGCAGCTTCAAGCATATTATCTCTTGTGCTTCATCTATGATATCATTAGGTTCTTCAAGATTTTATTTAGTATATGCATCTGATAGAGGCTCTGGACCTCATTCATACTCATTTGAGTATGTTTTTAAATCTTCTTCTTGCATTCGTCCCGTATATGTGACAAGAATGTTTAATGGTGCAAACATTTCTTTAATTCCTTCCACCTCTTCTCTCATGTCTTATGGGATTTCTACTTCGTGTAGTGTTATTGTTATTACATTTGGAACTTGATTATAAGTTGTTTATTCTCTCTTGATTTCCAGATCTTCTTAATCTTTCTCATACTTTTCCTAAATTTGTTGAGTTTTTACTTCCTGTGATGCCTTATATAGTTCCTTTTTCCTACACTTAGGCTATCCAGGAGAATTGTTTTTGATTTGATGATATATCTAAATTGTATCCAAGTCCACTTTTTTCATTTGTAGACTTGGTTTGTAGCTTGATGGGTTCAATAATTCCTTCTTGATGCTTTCCAAGAGGACATGTACCTGAATACGCCATACATTGGATTATCTTATAGCCTTTACCATTGTTGGGTGAATATTTTGTCACTAGCATACCAATGACAAAATATATGATTCACTCATAGCTATATTGAGAAATTAATCTCTCCTCTCATCAAGGGGAGGTTCCCTTTGAAATCTCTTCTCTAATTAATAAGAAATTTAAATCTGTGGGTTAGTGTTGGGCATATAACTCTCTTTTTTCAGAGTTAATGTATTCTCCCTTCACTTTGTTACAATTTCCCTATCACTTTAATACTTAAGGAAATTAACTAATATATCCAACAAACTATATCAAGTTTTTATAAACAAGAAGCACAAAGTTTTTCTCAAATATAACACCAACTAAACTGATTATCACAATGAAAAGGAATTCAACTTGCATCTCAAAGTCTTCAAGTATAATTCCTTAATCCTAAAAACTACAAGCAATAGTAGCAATACAAAGCCTACTACTAATTACTTAACAATAGAAAATTTCTCAAATACTCAAGAAGCACAAAGTCTACTTTCATAATTTAAGAGCTCTTTAATCCACTTAACAATAGTTCCTATATCAAGAAATTCAAGAACATATATAAGTCATGAACTTAAGAGCATTAACTCATATAAGCAATTATTTTTAAACACAACACAAAGTTTGGGATCAAATAAATTGATTTCTTTATTTGCTTGATCAAATTCTCACAACAAAACTCAAAGTCTTAGTTGAGGCAAAAATTTAGCAGAGTTTTGCTTAGCATAATCCAAGATAAAAATATACAAATGAGGGTTCCCCTTATATATAAGAAAATTGGAGAAAAATGTGGGCACAGTTGACTAATTCAATTGCATAGTCCCACTTGACTACAACTATAGCAGAAAGAAAATATATAGCTGCGAGAAAACTTGTAGAATCTAAAATTGCAACTACATGGAAAGAAAATGTCAAAAAGGGGCACTTTATTCATTTTTCTCCTCCTCATTTGATTTGTGGAATTCATCAAACCTAGTCAAGATGCACTCCATCTCTACTTGGTTCAGCATCTGGGTAGAATCTGTGATCACATGAACACAGGAGATCGTATCCTCAGCCTCTACAAATTTCTTTTTTCCGTCCTTTAGCATGGAAGTGAAGACCTCAAAACTGACTTGGATTTCCAATAACTTATTGAATGCACCAAGTGAGAAGTCTTGTCCAGTGCAGTGATCCATTAAGGATATAAATTCTTGTGTGATGGCATCACTAGTAACAATATTTTGATTGTCATCATATAGATAACAAGGAAGGTCAGCAATCCTAGTAGAAATGAGATCAATCTCATCATCACCTTCCTTCCATTCCTGATCCAGCTCTCCTATCATCAACTTTATTGTCTCTTTCCTATAAGACAGTAGCGACAAGATTTGGATATATTTTTCTCTTGAAGGAACCACTTTATTTTCAATGAGGATGTCTATTCTAAAGTCCTCCATTTTGCTCCAAAGTGTCGTACTTTTTTCAATATTTTCAATCTCCTTAGATAGTGAAGTTTTAACACTTTCCATCTAACTTTGGATCACTTCAAAATCTGTCAACAACCCAACTGTTGAACTTAGAAGATGAGACTTCTGACTTTAGCCGTGCTATCCACTCATCCACCACTCAGCCCTTGGCTCTTACCTATTCAATTTTATTAAGAGCTTCAGCATCTATTGAGGATCCTATGGGCTCAACTTCCTGAGAGGATTGGGTAACTTTCTGAAGAACATTAGCCAGTTGTTCACATTTCTATTTTAATTCATTCTTATCATCCCTCTCTTGGTCAAGTCTCTGTATCAAAGAGTTTAAAGTTGTCTGAGAATCTAGCTTAACACTTTCATGTGTCTCCTACCCAAGCTCTACAGTTTACATGATGTAATCCTCAAGTCGTATATCATCCTTATTCTTATCCAATGATGGCACCATGACTTCAACATACTTCCTTTTAGAGGTTGGGTCTACTAACACCTGGGAAACAGTTTTTGACTTCTTTGTTCCCTTGGGCCTTGGAGGAACCAGTTGCTCAAAGTCAAACTCATTAGGTGAAATCACTTGTTTCTTCCTCTTAGGTGCTACTACCTCCATCCAAGGTGGTAATTCAGGATTGGCCGGTGGGGTAGTAACTTCTTGTTGAGTGTCACTTGGTATTTCAGGAGCATGTTGGCTTGAACTGGCAGCGATGACTGCTATTAATGTTGAAATATCTAGTGATATACCTATTGATGATGACCCTTCTTCAGTTATGGCCACAGAGGAGAAAGTGGAAGGTGCAGTTAAAACAACTTGAGTAGTAACCAGAGGTGGAATTTCTGTTATAACTATCGTAGTAGAAATAACTTTAGTGCTTACCTGAGATGGAATCTCTGTTACGACCATTGTAGAAGGAAAAGTCATCATTTGTTGTTCCGCGAACACTTGCTCCATAGCTTCAAAAAACTCTAATATTGAAGATTCAATAGTGGTTGAATGAATATCATCAAGGATGGAAAAGTTGGATAGTGCGAAGAATTATTGAGCAATCTCTGATTGAGTCATTCACATACCCAGGTCCTCATCATCGAATTCCTCTTCCTCTTGATCAGAATCATAATCAATGGAATGAATAATCACTTGTGAATGATTCAGTGCCTGTCAAGTGGCTAGAACATTAACTTCACCAAGATGTGACGTTTCTTCATCCTGTGTTTCCTCTTGTTGAGGAATTTCACCTTCTCCCATCTCTTTCTCTTATCCATTATCTCCAGTAGTTTGTTGTTCTGGCTCCTTCATAATTGTCTCTTGTGCTACTGAGGATGATTTAGCTTTCTTGGACCCTTTAATTGTGAACTTGATTTTGGGTCCTTTCCCCTTGGATTGTGTTACAGGAGCTGAGGATAATGCTTGTGAATCTGCTTTGGCCTTGGTTCTTATTTCAGTCGTAACTATCTTACCAATTGAGCCATCACTATTATCGTCATCTCCAGAACTAGCAGGAAGTTGTTTCATTTTAAGATTCTTTTTAAGCAACCATGCATTGGTGTATACCAAAATAGGAGAGATTCTTTCCTTTTTTGACCATTGCACTGGTGGGAAAGGGGACTCACCAATCTTCTTTTCATAATAGACAAGGTCTATTATGTCATCAGTGTCTTCCATGGTCATTGGGATCTTTGCTAAATCTAGATTTTCAATCTGTTCCAAGGTAAGACGGCTGAAATCTATCCTTCTTATATCTTCTCCATTTTGATAGTCTTCCCATACATCTTCAAACCTATAGACATGGGTGTAACTCCTCTTGAGTTTGTTCTTCATGCCATGAAAATCAAAATTGTTTCATGCCTTGAATCTTCTCATGGTATTCCATTGCATTTCTTCCTCCATGCTTTTGGCTTTGGGGTTGGTTAGAACTGAGTACTTGCCATTTAATTCTAAGAACTTCAACCCAGTCTTATGTGCTTGTGATTTCTTTTCATGCATATAGATTAGCTGCCGACACAACTCCATGAGAACGATCTTGTCAGAAAGATACCTTGGTAGAATAAAGGGGTTCACCTGAGAAACATCCGATCCAGATGTAAGTGAATGTTGGGAACTGAAGGAAAATGCATCCAAAATGAGACACCCTATTATATACAGCCTCTGATAATCTTTTCTTCTGCAGGCTCTTAACAAACATGCACTTCCACACAGCAAAGAAGGCATCATTAACTCTTCTATAGTGGCTACCTTGATTCTTGATCATAAGTTGATCATAGTATTCCCAGACAGGAACTAATCTCCTATCACCTTTAGTAGACAAACCTGGATATTGCCTCATGGAAGCGGCTGCATAAACAAGATAGGAAGTCATATAAATTTCAATGTTACTTTGACTTCTTTCAATTGTGCACAGAGTGCATCACTGGTCTGCTCACCCCAATCAATCCTAGTAGCCCCTTTCCTGATTATATTCATGTAGTAACACATCCAACTTTAAAAGTAGTGAGAGTCATTTAAACCCTTCACTCTTGATAACATGGTGACCATGTCATTGTACTCCTCATTGAATTTACTCCTGTGAAAAAACTTGGGCCATCGCGAGGTGGTGGAATTTCTGGCAGTAGAGAGGTACACTGTATTGATCACTTTCTTGCATTTGGTCTCATTTTTCTCATAGTACTCTTGAGCACTTTCCTAAGAAATGTCAGCTATGTCTTCAACTGGAGAACCTTTGAAAACACTGTTGAAGAAAGCACTATCCAGAGTCATGATGACATTTTGATCAGCATCCCTAACCTGTCTTGTATTCAGATCGAAGTGATCCACTACTACAAGTACAAATTCTGGATCATGAGCTGCAACTGGGAAGGATGCATATTTATGCAACTCAGATTTGATCAGGTTTGTTAGGTGGGCAGGAGCTTTCTCAACTCGGTCAATAAACTCCTGCATATTGACATGTCCAATTTATGTGTCTTTTATCTCCTTGATGTTTGAGTCTACTGAACTCTCTAGGTACAAATTCAAGTATTTATCATACTTG
The DNA here is from genome assembly GCF_030272615.1 of Cryptomeria japonica. NCBI lineage: Eukaryota > Viridiplantae > Streptophyta > Pinopsida > Cupressales > Cupressaceae > Cryptomeria > Cryptomeria japonica. Next base: position 420,605,152 of record NC_081405.1, on the reverse strand, counting down.
TACTTCATCTTTTTTGTTGATGTTTTACCCGAAGAAGATTCCAGCTGGCTCAAAGAAGGCTCTGATTTGTCATGAGAGGGATATGACATTTGCAAATGATTACATTCGACACTGAGGATTAGCTTCTTTGATAGTTTTTAGCACCAATAAAATCAACTTTTATCAATCGAATTGAAAAATCGGACTTAGAATAGGCTTGGGAGCAAAACTGTCAAAAATAGCCTGTTGGGGGGAAAAGTCCGATCTGTGCCTTAGGAGACAAAATTTTCACACCAGACTTTAAATTCTGATGTGAAAGTTGGGAAAAAATCATTATCACATTAGACTTTAAAGTCTGATGTGCAGGTGTAGAACATTTGCAAAAAGACCAGCACATCGGACTTTAAAGTCCAATGTGCTAGTTGGGGGGAAAGCAACCGATTGACATCTCAGGTTTTAAAACCCAACATGTCAATCGAACAATCTCTTCCCTCACATATCAGATTTTAAATTCTAATGTGTGAGGGTTATCCTCCTGCATATCAGACTTTAAAATCCGATATGCGAGGGACCTCCATTAATCAGCCTGCATACCAGGCTTTAAAACCCAGTGTGCGGGCTAGGGGAAAGAAAGATTAAAAAGGGTAATAGGATTTTAAAATCTGATTACCCTCTGAAGACAACGACCAAGAAAAAAAAAATGAACGCAGAAAGGAAAGGGAAAGCACGAAAAACAAACAAAAACCTAAAATAAAATCAAAAACCTACCTCAATCCACCACAATGAGAGAAAAAATCGATGAAGACCCAATAAATCCACAAGGTCAATGAGTGAAAATAGAGGAGAGAAGAGGAGGCATGCACAGAGGAGAAAAAGCAAAATAAAAATGAAGAAATAAACCCCAAAACTCAATAAACAAACTCCTAAATTAGCAATTAATGTGACATTAATTACTAATCACACAGTGCATTTCGGACTTTAAAGTCTGACATGCAGGAATAAACTCTTGCAAGTCGGACTTTAAAGTCTGACATGCAACTTTTAATCAGAAGACCTGCAAATTGGACTTTAAAGTCCGACATGCAACTTTTAATCAGAAGACCTGCAAATTGGACTTTAAAGTCTGAACTACAAGGGAAAGATTACTTGCAGGTCGAACTTTAAAGTCCGATCTGTAGGGATAAAATGAAACCTTTGCACATCGGACTTTAAAGTCCGATGTGCAATTACCTTTGAAAAGAAAAGAAAGAACCCTGCAGGTCGGACTTTAAAGTCCGATATGCAAGTAAAACTGCAAATCTTAAACACTTAGAAAACAATAAAAAGAAAAAATGAGCTAACTGACAAAGTCGATCAAGCTCTCCCGGAGATCGTAAGGTATGAAACGGACAAGTTTCATAGGGTTGCCTCATGATTTTGGTCATGCTAAAATCAAGGACAATAGTTGGCTCTGACTGGGGAACAAGCTACACCACTTGAAGCTTTTATAATCCAGAACTCCGAGTACCTGTATCCATTGGGCTATAGAGTCAGGCAATGAAAAGACTTAAAAAGAAGAGACAATACAAATTTTACAATAAGTACAACTCCCTTTACATTTCTCTTTATTGAGTAAAGAGCTTCAAATGTTCTCCACTATGAGGTAGTGATAATGGGGTACCATCCGCATATGCAAGTAAATAGCTATGCTCGCCACATATTTCATGAATAGGGAAGGGACCTCTCCATAAGGAGTCAAACTTTCCATGCAAACCTTTCGGTTCCCTCCTCTTGTCCCATAACAAGACTTGATCACCAACTGAGAACTCATGGGAAGTTGTTTTCTTAGGAAACAACACCTTCACTTGGCTTTGGTGTGTGGCAATCCTATCTACCACTTCTTCTCTTGTTTCTTCCAACTTAGAAAGAAACATAATCTGCTTATCTAGTGAATCTTGATAGGTTTCATCTTCAATGGCCTTGGCGAGATTTAATGTTGGAAGTTCCATAGTGATTGGAATCTCGGCATTCAATCCATACAGAAGTTCAAAAAGGTGACATACCGATTGCTCTTTTTGGAGTTATATGATCCGCCCATAGTGCATCATAAAGAGCTTTATGCCAAGTCTGTTGTCTCTCATCAACAAGCTTCCTCATAATAGTAACCTGATTCTTGTTGCTTGACTCGGCCTGACCATTTCCTTGTGGACAATAGTCAGATGAGTGTGAAAGAGTAATACCATGATCAAAGAAAAATTCAATGATCTCATAAGATGAAAAACATGAAGCATTATCGGTTACTATCTTATGAGGAACACCAAACCTTGAAACGATGTTTTCCTTCAAAAATTGACAAACCACCGCCGAGGTAGATTGTTTGGTTGGGATTTCCTCCACCCACTTGGTGAAGTAATCTATCATTGTGAGAATGTATATGTGACTTGCATTAGATGTTGTATTGATAGGTCTGATGAAATCCAATCCCCACTGTTGAAAGGGCTCTTCAATTACAACTGGTCTAAGAGGAAGTGCAGCTAGTTTAGGCTTACCCACAAATTGCTGACATTGTTCGCATTTGCAAACCCAACTGTATGTGTCCTTAAAAAATGTCAGCCAATAGTATCTAGCATGCAAGATTTTGTGTACAGCAACAGGGGCAAAAAAATGTCCACCACAAACAAGATCATGAAAAGCTTGAAGTAATCTTACTTGTTGTTGTTTGTCCATGCAGCACAAGAAATTGTTGTCTAGGCCTTTCTTATACAAAACATTGTCCCATAGGACAAAATTTACCACTTTAATCTTCAGGGTTTGTCTTTCATTACATGATAGGTGTGCAAGATAGTCTCCATATGTTAAGAGATATGCAAAGTTGGAATACCACTCATCAGTGGTGCTGACAAATAGAACCTTGGGAAGATCTTGATTCATACCTTTATTTTCCAGCACCACTTCATCAATTGATTTGTTGTCAGCTATAAACTAACATAGACCTTTTCCATGAACCAACTTAGTGGGCTTGATTTCCATATCATATTCTTGAATCTTGGCAACCCAGTTGCCCCTTTTAGTTCCAAACTCTTGTTGTGTCATAATTGACTTGACAATAGCATCAGGAACAAGAGTGATGACATGTGAATTCAGAATATAAAACCTGAAATGTTTCACCACTTTCACCACAGCAAAAGCATGCTTCTCCATTTTTGAGTATTTCAACTCATGAGCTTTTAGCGGATAACTCATGAATGCAATAGGTGATTCTAAGCCTTCATCATTTTTCTACATTAGAATGGTCGAGTAGGTATGATCTGATGCATAGCTATACATGATAAACTCTTTTGTATAATCAGGGCATACCAAGAATGGGGTGTTTGCCATGGCCTCCTTGATTTTATGGAAAGATTTCTTTCCTTCGGGAGTCCACTTGAAAAGAGAATTGTCTTTCATCATGTTAACTATATGACAATTTTGTTCAGCAAAGTCTAGAATAAATCTTCACAAGAAATTTACTTTGCCGAAGAAAGAATGAATAGCAGTTTTACTTGTTGGCATGGAAAGATCACGAATAGCTTTCACTCTTTCAGCATCAATTTTTGTACCTTCTTTTGAAACAATATGCCCAAGTAACTTACCTTCTGTAACTCCAAAAATAGATTTCTTGGGATTGAGGGAAATTCCATGCTGATGACACTTACTCAAAACTTGTTGCAAGTGATAGAAATGATCTTGACGTTTCTTAGAATAAATAGTCAAATCATCCAAATAGACTACAATGAACTTACCAATGAAACTTCAAAAGGCCAAGTACATTGCACATGCAAAAGGCATTCTGTGATATGCAAAAATGCCCCAAGGTGTGGTAAATGTAGTTTTATGTTGATCTTTTTCAAGAACCTCCACTTGATTGTAGCCTGAAAACCCATCCAACATGGACATCATCTCTGATCCAATAAAAGCTTGTAGGACATGATCCATGACAGGTAAAGGATAATTCTTTTAAGGATGCCCGATTCAAATTCCAGAAATCAACACATATCCGGATCTCACCATTCTTCTTACGTAGAGGTACAATATTGGCTATCCAAGAATAATGATGAATGGGGAAAATTATCCTTACTTTCAACATCTTTTGAACTTCAGCAAAGATAGTATATGAGATCTTTGGGTTGTATTGCCTTTGCTTCTGACAGAAAGGCATAATACCTAGTTTCAATGGAATGTCATGACAGAGCTCTTCAGAATGAAAAGAATTTAGATCTTCATAGGAGTAGGCCAAGACGTCAACATATTGCTACAATAATGCAACAAATTCCTACCTTTCTTCTTGTGAACAACATTTTCCAATGTTGATCATTTTTGGATTGCCTTCAGTCTCGATGTTTACTTGTTCATATTCCATTGATCCTACAGCTGATATTTGTTGCTTTTTAACATAACGATCATGTTTGTCAAAAATCTTTTCTAGAGAAACTAGACCCTTAGGGATCTTGTTCCCTTTTAATTGCAGAAATTTTTCTCCCAATTCTGCATCAATACATTCAATTGCATTCTCTGAAGGGCAGTGACTACCTTCAAAGTACAGATCATCAACATTGTCAGCTATCTACAAAAATTATTTATATGACGATCGTCATTAAACACTTGCCAATGATCAGAGTTGTCAGGAATACTTGGTCGAAAGACCAATTCAACAATGTATATTGATCCCGAAAAATCTCTGTGAGGAACCAAAGAGGTTGTTGATATTGCTAATGAGTCTACCCTATCATTAAATTCATGGGAAACCACGGATATATCAAAAGCATCAAATGCCTCTATTAGATCCCATACAAGGTTGTGATAGTGTCGTAGCATTTCGCTCCTTGTCTGATATATGTTCCTAACCTGGAAAAATATCAACTCAACATCTCCTCGAGCATGTAAATTTTTAATCCCCTTCCTTTGGGCAACATTCATCCCCAAAAGAAGAGATTCATACTCGGCAGTGTTATTTGTGTTACCAAACTGCAATTTGAAGGAGAAAGGTAAAAAAATTCCGTTAGGAGAAACTAACACAACACCGACTCTTGATCTAGTAGAAGAACAGTTGTCATCAAATTCTAGCGTCCAAACATCATCTGGACTACCAATGTTGATGGTATCAAAATCAAGAATTTCTTGTTGTGAAGTTAAAGATCTTTCTTATTCCGTAACACTGCTTTCACAGTCAACTGGAACATCATTGAGTGGAATGGCAACTTCACTCTCAGGAGCCACCTCTAAACCATCATTAGCATGCATGAAATAATTACCCATACCTGACGATTCAAAAAGAATCTGTGCCTGTTGATCATCAGACTTGACAACGGTGTATTTTGATTCTTTTTCTAGAAGCAACTTTTGGATAACTCTTTTACAAGGAATACGTGCCTCATTCATATCCATGTTTAACTCACCCCCAACATCTCTGCAGAAATTTCTTCCCAACAATAGACCATAGGAAGCCAGCACATCAGCTACCAGTACTGTCATCTTAATCTTCTTTTCTGGGAATGAAGAAAAAGCAAACTACGCATCCTTGATCTGACCTATCAAGGGGACTTGTTTGTTATCCATAGAGAAACATCTTCCAAATGTTTTGGTCAAAGTTAAGCCAAGGGCATTGGCAAATTTTGATGGCATAACATTATCAGATGCCCCAAAATCGATTACACAAATACTAAGCTTATAACCATTTATCAACAAAGAGATATAGAATGGTTCTATCTTCTCTACAGGAGAAGGGGAAGTTACTAAGTTATTTTGAAGTAAGCTATACTTAGGAAGATTGGTAGGGGTAGTATCTTTTTCTTTAACAAAATTGACCAAATGGTCAAATTGATCTGGATTAGATCTCAAAAATTCAACCTCGGACATTTGTATTTTGGTTTTATTAGCATGGTCTAAAATAACAAATGACTGAAAGGAATTCATCAAAGATTGATTTGGGTTCTCATTTTGAGAACTTAAAATATTAGGTACACTAGTCTTCGATGCAGGTGTAGAAGAATTGATAGGTGCAGAAAAATTGATAGCAGTCGAAGAATCACTTACACTTTTATCCTTCATAGCGTCCATTGAGATAACATTGTCTTTTGCAAGATTTGGTATGGGATTCCCACGCTTCGCAATATAAATTGGCAAACATTGAGAATCCTTGATTTGAATAGGATCATCACTCTTCGTAATGAAAAGTGGTTGGGCTACCTATGCTTGTGAATGGGTGAATACTGCAAAGACATCCCCATCACGTGTGTCTGGCATATCATCTTCTTGATATTGCATAAACCTAATATTAGAGTCACAAGCCAACTCTGCATCATCTTCTTGATGCAAATTCGCATCTTCTTCACCAAAAGGGGGAAGATCTGTATGTTCAACTTCATAATATCCTATAGCTAAATTTTGGGGTGGTGCTTCCAACAAAAGCCTCTCTGGAGTAGGAGGCAATTTATTCTGATTACGCATGGCATAATTGGAAGCATTATTTGGATAAGTCCTTCTTGGAACATCATGATAAGAAGTATTTCCTTGTGAGGAAATTTGCTTCTTAAGTGTCAACAACTCATTTGCTAACTTTTGTATCATGGGATCAATAGAATTCATCGAAGGAATAGGTGATTCAGCAATTTGATTATTCCTAACCTTGTTAGGATCTCTCCTTATCTTACCAGCTAGGATAAGATCATCTTTGATCGATATAGCCAACTGTTGTTCAGTGTCCAAATCTGTAGGATTATTTCTTCACAAAAGAAAGCTCACCTCTGGCAATTGAGCGTTCATAAAGAAGCATTTCAAGTTTCCAACAGTTGGTCATGAAGTGACTGGAATGCATTTGCGCAATCTGTTAAACCTTACTACAAATTCACGCATAGCTTCCTGAGGTTCTTTCTTCATTTGAGTTAACTGAGCCAGTAGTGTGTGATCGTCTTTGGCAGACTTGAACCTTGCTTCAAATAGTGTTTTGAGAGTTTCCCAATTTGTGATATAAGCATTTGGAAGATGATAGAACCAGTCAGCAACAACTCCATGCAAAGTCTCAATGAACAATCTCACTTAAACATCTTCATGCTCAACACCTAGGACTCCACATGCAATGTAGAATGTAGCAATGTGTTCAACCCTGTGTTGAGAACCATCCCCCAAAAATTTGGGTAAATTTTTCCATGTACATTTGGGAAGTTCATGCAAAGGTGTGGTCAAGTACAAGGGACCAAAAGTAGTACCCCAAGGTCCAGCAGCAGCCATCCTTAACGGATTATAGGGTGGTATTACAAAATGACTTGCAAGTGGAACAAATAAAACTTGCAAAATTGACACCTCACTTGGTATGGGAGATCGTCGTGCAGAAGGAGGAAAAATTCATGTCCACTGCAAAGGAGAATGCGGCCATGGAGGTGTCACAAAAGGAAAATTATGCTGTTGCAAAAACTCAAAAGTAGGATCAACAACTCCCGCTAATCGTTGCCCATGAGTGTAACTTCAATCAGCCAGATTATGATTTTTGATAAAATCAGCAAAATAGATATTATAATGAAAAGAGCACTGTAACCAAAAGGGAAAATACCGGTTGCACGTCACTCCCCAGCAAAGTCGCCAAAAAACTGTTGGGTGAATATTTTGTCACTAGTGTACCAATGACAAAATATATGATTCACTCATAGCTATATTGAGAAATTAATCTCTCCTCTCATCAAGGGGAGGTTCCCTTTGAAATCTCTTCTATAATTAATAATAAATTTAAATCTGTGAGTTAGTGTTGGGCATATAACTCTCTTTTTTCAGAGTTAATGTATTCTCCTTTCACTTTGTTACAATTTCCCTATCACTTTGATACTTAAGGAAATTAACTAATTTATCCAACAAACTATATCAAGATTTTATAAACAAGAAGCACAAAGTCTTTCTCGAATATAGCACCAACTAAACTAATTATCACAATGAAAAGGAATTCAACTTGCAGCGCAAAGTCTTCAAGTATAATTCCTTAATCCTAAAAACTACAAGCAATAGTATCAATACAAAGCCTACTACTAATTACTTAACAATAGAAAATTTCTCAAATACTCAAGGAGCACAAAGTCTAATTTCATAATTTAAGAGCTCTTTAATCCGCTTAACAATACTTCCTATATCAAGAAATTCAAGAACATATATAAGTCATGAACTTAAGAACATTAACTCATATAAGCAATTGTTTTTAAACACAATACAAAGTTTGGGATCAAATAAATTACTTTCTTTATTTGCTTGATCAAATTCTCACAACAAAGCTCAAAGTCTTAGTTGAGGAAAAAATTTAGCAGAGTTTTGCTTAGCATAATCCAAGATAAAAATATACAAATGAGGGTTCCCCGTATATATAAGAAAAATGGAGAAAAATGTGGGCACAGTTGACTAATTCAACTGCACAATCCCACTTGACTACAACTACAGTAGAAAGAAAATATGCAGCTTCGAGAAAACTTCCAACATCTAAAATTGCAACTACATGCAAAGAAAATGCCAAAAGGGGCACTTTATTCATTTTTCTCCTCCTCATTTGATTTGTGGAATTCCTTGAACCTAGTCAGGATGGCCTCCATCTCTGCTTTGTTCGGCATCTGGGTAGAATATGTGATCACACAAACACAGGAGATCGTATCCTCAGCCTCTACAAATTTCTTTTTTTTGTCCTTTAGCATGGATGCGAGGACCTCAAAACTGACTTGGATTTCCAGTAACTTATCGAATGTACCAAGTGAGAAGTCTTGTCTAGTGCAGTGATCCATTAAGGATATAAATTCTTGTGTGATGGCATCAATAGTAATAAGACTCTGATTGTCATCATGTATATAACAAGGAAGGTTAGCAATCTTGGCAGAAATGAGATCAATCTCATCATCACCTTCCTTTTGTTCCCGATCCAGCTCTGCTATCATCAATTTTATTGTCTCTTTCCTGTAAGACAGTAGCTACAAGATTTGGATATATTTTTATCTTGAAGAAACCACTTTATTTTCAATGAGGACGTCTATTCTGAAGTCCTCAATTTTGCTCCAAAGTGTTGTACTTTTTTCAATATTTTCAATCTCCTGAGATAGTGATGTTTTAACACTTTGCATCTGACTTTGGATCAATTCAAAATCTGTCAACAACCCAACTGTTGAACTTAGGAGATGAGACCCTTTTGACTTCAGTCGTGCTATCCACTCGTCCACCACTCGGCCCTTGGCTCCTACCTGTTCAATTTTATTGTGAGCTTTAGCGTCTATTGAGGATCCTATGGGCTCAACTTCCTGAGAGGATTGGGTACCTTTCAGAAGAACATTAGTCAGTTGTTCACATTTCTATTTTAATTCATTCTTCTCATCCCTCTCTTGGTCAAGTCTTTGTACCAAAGAGTTTAAAGTTGTCTGAGAATCCACCTTAACACTTTCATGTGTCTCCTGCCCAAGCTCTATAGTTTGCATGATGTAATCCTTAGGTCGTATATCATCCTTATTCTTATCCGATGATGGCACCATGACTTCAGCATACTTCCTTTTAGAGGTCAGGTCTACTAACACCCGGGAAATAGTTTTTGGCTTCTTTGTTCCCTTGGGCCTTGGAGGAACCAGTTGCTCAAAGTCAAATTCATCAGGTGAAATCACCTATTTCTTCCTCTTAGGTGCTACTACCTCCATCCAGGGTGGTAATTCAGGATTGGTCGGTGGGGTAGTAACTTCTTGTTGAGTGTCACTTGGTATTTCAAGAGCATGTTGGCTTGAATTGGCAGTGGTGACTGATATTAATGTTGAAGTATCTAGTGATATACCTGTTGATGTAGCAATGGCTGCTGATGCTGACCCTTCTTCAGTTACAGCCACAGAGGAGAAAGTGGAAGGTGCAATTGAAACAACTTGAGTAGTAACCAGAGGTGGAATTTTTGTTATAACTGTCATAGTAGAAATAACTTCAGTGCTTACCTGAGATGGAATCTTTGTTATGACCATCTTAGAAGGAAAAGTCATCATTTGTTGTTCTATGAACGCTTGCTCCATAGCTTCAGGAAACTCCAATATTGAAGAATCAATAGTGGTTGAAGGAATATCATCAAGGCTGGAAAAGTTTGATAGTGCGAAGAATTGTTGAGTAGACTCTAATTGAGTCATGCCCATGCCCAAGTCCTCATTATCGAATTCCTCTTCCTCTTGATCAGAATCAGAATCGATCGAATGAATAATCACTTGTGAATGATTTGGTTCCTGTGAAGTGGTTGGAACATTAACTTCACCAAGATGTGATGTTTCTTCAACCTGTGTTTCCTCTTGTTGAGGAATTTCACCTTCTTCCATCTCATTCTCTTTTCTAGTATCTCCAGCAGTCTTCTATTTTGGCTCCTTCATAACTGTCTCCTGTGCTGCTGAGGATGATTAATCTTTCTTGGACCCTTTAATTATGAACTTGATTTTGGGTCCTTTCCCCTTGGATTGTGTTACAAGAGCAGAGGATAATGCTCATGAATTTTCTTTGGCCTTGGTTCTTGTTTTAGCCATAACTGTCTTACCAGCTGGGCAATCACTATTATCGTCATCTCTAGAACTAGTAGGTAGTTGTTTCATTCTAAGATTCTTTTTAAGCAACCATGCATTGGTGTTTGCCAAAATAGGAGAGATTCTTTGAGAGATAGATTTACTTATCTTTTTTTACCATTGCACCGATGGGAGAGGGGGGTCGGCAATATTCTTTTCATAATAGACAGGATCTGTTATGTCATCAGTGTCTTCCATGGTCATTGGGGTCTTTGCTAAATCCAAATTTTCAATATGTTCCAGGGTAAGACGACTGAAATCCATCCTTCTTATATCTTCTTCATTTTGACAGTCTGCCCATATATCTTCACACCTATAGACATGGGTGTAAATTCTCTTGAGTTTGTTCTTCATGCCACAAAAATCAAAATTGTTTCGTGCCTTGAATCTTCTCACGGTATTCCATTGCATTTCTTCCTCCATGTTTTTGGCTTTGCGGTTGGTTAGAACTAAGTACCTGCCAATTGATTCTGGGAACTTCAACCTAGTCTTCTGTGCTTGTGATTGTTTTCATGCACATAGATTAGCTGTGGACACAACTCCATGAGAATGATCTTGTCAGAAGGATACCTTGGTATAATAAAGGGTTCACCTGAGAAACATCCGATTTGGATGTAAGTGAATGTTGGGAACTGAAGGAAAATGCATCCAAAATGAGACACCCTATTATATGCAACCTCTAGTAATTTTTTCTTTTGCAGGCTCTTATCAAACATGCACTTCCACAAAACAAAGAAGGCATCATTAACTCTTCTAAAGTGGCTACCTTGATTCTTGATCATAAGTTGATCATAGTATTCCTAGACAGGAACTAATCTCCTGTCACTTTTAGTAGACAAACCTGGATATTGCCTCATGGAAGCAGCTACATAAACCAGGTAGGAAGTCATATAAATTTCAACGTTACTTTGACTTCTTTCAACTATGCACAGAGTGCATCGCTGATCTGCTCACCCCAATCAATCCTAGCAGCCCCTTTCTGATTATATTCATGTAGTAACACATCCAGCTTTGAAAGGAGTGAGAGTCCTTTAAACCCTTCACTCTTGATAACATGGTGACCATGTCATTGTACTCCTCATTAAGGTCACTCCTATGAAAAAACTTGAGCCATCATGAGGTGGAGGAATTTCTAGCAACAGAGAGGTACACAGTATTGATCACTTTCTTGCATTTGGTCTCATTTTTCTCATAGTACTCTTGAGCACTTTCCTGAGAAATGTCAACTACTTCTTCAACTAGAGAACCTTTGAAAACACTATTGAAGAAAACACTATCCAGAGTCGTGATGACATTTTGATCAGCATCCCTAACCTGACTTGTATTCATATCGAAGTGATCCGCTACTACAAGTACAAATTCTGGATCATGAGCTGCAACTGGTAAGGATGCATATTTATGCAACTCGGATTTGATCAGGTTTGTTAGGTAGACAGGGGCTTTCTAAACTTGGTCAATAAACTCCTACATATTGACATATCCAATTTTTGTATCTTTGATCTCCTTGATGTTTGAGTGTACTGAACTCTCCGGGTACAAATTCAAGTATTTATCATACTTGTACTTCATCTTTTTTGTTGATGTTTTACCCCAAGAAGATTCCAACTGGCTCAAAGAAGGCTCTGATTTGTCATCAGAGGGCTTTGACATTTGCAAATGACTGCATTCAACACTGAGGATTAGCTTATTTGATAGTTTTCATCATCAATAAAATCAACTTTTATCAATCAGACTCAGAATAGGCTTGGGAGTAAAACTATCAAAAATAGCAGGTCGGAGGAAAAAGTTTGATTTGTACCTTAGGAAACAAAATTTGCACACCGAACTTTAAAGTCTAATGTGCAAGTTGGGAAAAAATCATTATCACATCAAACTTTAAAGTTCAATGTGTAGGTGTAGAACATTTGCAAAAAGACCAGCACATTGGACTTTAAAGTCTGATATGCTAGTTGGGGGGAAAAGCAACGGATTGACATGTCGGGTTTTCAAACCCAACATGTCATCTAAAAAATTTCTTCCCTCACATATCGGATTTTAAATTCTGATGTGCGAGGGTTATCCTCCTGCATATTGAACTTTAAAATCTGATATGCGAGGGACCTCCATTAATCAGCCTGCATACCGGGCTTGGGGAAAGAAAGATTAAAAAGTGTAATCGAATTTTAAAACCCGATTACCCTCTGAAGACAATGACTAAGCAAAAAACAAAAACGAAGGCGGAAAGGAAAGGGAAAGCATGGAAAAAAACAAAAACCCGAAATAAAATCAAAAACCTACCTCAATCCACCACGGTGAGAGATAAAATCGATGAAGACCCGATAAATCCACAAGGCCGACAAACGAAAACAGAGGAGAGAAGAGGAGGCACACACAGAGGGGAAAAAGAAAAAGAAAAATGAAGAAATAAACCCCAAAACTCAATAAATAAACTCCTAAATTAGCAATTAATGCGACATTAATTACTAATCATGCAGTGCATGTCAAACTTTAAAGTTCGACATGCAGGAATAAACCCTTGCAAGTTAGACTTTAAAGTCCGACATGCAACTTTTAACCGAAAGACCTATAGATGGGACTTTAATGTCTGAACTGTGGGGGAAGGATTACCTACAAGTCAGACTTTAAAGTCCGATCTATAGGGATAAAACCAAACCTTTTCACATCGGACTTTAAAGTCCGATGTGCTATTACCTTTCAAAAGAAAAGAGAGAACCCTGCAGGTCGGACTTTAAAGTCCGACCTACAGGTAAAAATGCAAATCTTAAACACTTAGAAAATAATAAAAACAAAAACAAAAAGCAAAAATGAGCTAACCGATGAAGTTGATCAATCTCTACTGGAGATCGTAAGGTATGAAACGGACAAGTTTTGTAGGGTTGCCTCACGATTTTGGCTGTGCTGAAATCAAGGATAACAACCATATTGTTCAGGAGAAATTTCACAACGTTGTACTTCCCTATTGTCATGTTCCCCTTTGTAAAGCCATTCAAGAACAACTGCCTCTTCTATTTCATTTGTAAGAGAAGCAGAGGATTGCACAAAAGTACCATCATAGATGACGTTTCTCGTTGAAGTTTGTGGCTTCATATCCTCGGATAGTTTTCGAGATTGTCTTGGTGATGGAGGAAGATTCATCAGTGAAAGTGCAGGTTCTATCTTGTATCCATCCATGCCAGTACCTATGATTTTCAGTTTCTATTCTAAGTCTTTCATCAAAGTTTATGAACTCTCAGTTGCAGAGGTTGTTCTACTATGAGGAACAATAGTATCAGCACAGTGTTTTAAAGTGTTACAGGTGTATATTGTATTAGCAAGAACACTGAATTCAACTCCATTGTAGGGAAATTTCAAGCACTGATGGTATGTAGATGGTACTTCTTGCATTTCGTGATTCCATGGTATACCTAACAAGATGTTGTATGATAGAGGAAGGTCAAGCACCTGACAAATAACATCTCGTTCCATAGGTCCCACCCTGATCGATAATAGTACCAGACTTTTAGAGGTTCTCTCTTCTTCATCATAAGATTTGATTGTTATTTTCTTTGTTGGATCAATGAAATTCTCAAAAAATCCCAACTATATCAGTAAATTGTAGATACAAATATTCAACCCAATGCCTCCATCTATCAAAACATGTTTGACTCAGTGTTTATGGATCATAGCTTCAATGTGCAATGGCTGATTATGTGGATGATTCAGGGAATTGTCATCTTCTTCAGAGAAGGACAGGTAGTGAGGTAAAGTTAGGTGACCCCCCATAGATTTAAACTGATCCAAATCTAATTCTTTAGGGATGTTAGTAGCAATCAAAGCTTTGTCTAGGATCTCTCTATGAGCAAAAGAGATCTTAAGCAGTTAAAATTTTGATATTTGAGCGGTAGTTTGTTTTAATTGTTCAACATTATTGTAACCAGAAGAAGATGATGAAGCCAGTTGTTTAGATTTAGCTACAATCATATCTAGTTGTTTGTTTGAAGAAGTCGGCAGGTTTGATGTTGTCAATGGATTTGATGATGTTTGATAAGGAGATGAGGAACAAACTCCTTTGAGAGTAACTTTTTTTTTAGCACGGGTCATGACATTCACAGTTCATGGTTTGTTTTTCTCATCTTAGACTATGATCACATTGCAATATTCAGATTGGGATGGTTCAAGCATGTTGATCATATTATCATTGTTTGTATTGTCATGCCTGTGAAGTGTATAGGTGCAGTTGCAACACAAAACACCCAATAGATCATTACAAGCATGGCTAGCAAATTTAAAACAAAGAAAGATAAAACCATGGCTAATTGATATATTGCCTCCTAATAAATGTGAGTGTAGATTTTCTCTCAGATATAGATAAGCAAATTACAGTGACTTGACTACATCTAGATGGAGAATTTAAGATGATAATGATGCATTTAAGCTAGAAAAGAGATTGATTAAGCTACATGATTCAACAATTATGCTAGAAAATAAGCTAGATCTAAGATGCAATTACCTATAATAACAATGCTCAAATGATATGCTAAGATCAACATGCCTATAGTAACAATGTTTGAAATGCAAATGAGATGGGATCATTATTGCTCCAAAATGGGGTCTATTTATCAAATTTCCAAGGCCAAGGGTGAGGTGGCAGGGATCAATGGTCAAGATTAAATCTAAAGATATCAATGGTGAAATTGGAGGAGGTTGGAAAAGAGGTTGGATGAAAGGGAACATTTTCCATCTCTATGGTGACAAGTGTCAAGAATCTTTGCTCATGAGAGAGAAAGTGTCTAAGGAAAGGGGACATGTGGCCCAAGAATACCATGTGTCTCAAGGGAAGAGTAGGTTTAATTAAACCCAGGGTTAGATGGAATGGGTTAGGTTTAGAAGTGGTTAGGTTAGGTGGTTAGAAGTTAGGAGGCATGTGGGTAAATTTGAATTTAAAATTCAAATAAGACTAATTAATTCTCAACAACTCATAAATTGATTTGTTTCAATTAATTAGAAGATTAGAAGAATTAATTGAAGATGGGGGGAGAATTAATTAATCAAAGGGGATTAAGAAATGAACCTATTAAATAAATCCTTAGATTTATTAATAAGTAGATGAAAGGGGGAATTTAATAAAATTTCTTAGTTAATTCAATTAAATTAGGAAAGGGGATTAATAAAATAATTTCTTATTTAATTAATTATCTTCGGACCATTTTTAGGTGTATACATTTTGCCCCTCTTTGAAGCAAGGTGTGATGACGCATTGATTCAAAGAATAATCTCATTTTGATGATGATATTGGTTTGATAGGATGCCTCAGCTCTTGATTGATAGATATTGCAGTATGATGATGCCCCCTTGGGAGATCAATTGAGATAATTGATCTTTGGAGTTTTTGGATCTTTGTGAAATTGATATCTCGATTAGAAATGATTTGATTTTTGAAACTATGGTTGATAAAAGTGCGAGTTCTATGGTCACAGTGATGTGGTTCTTGATTATTGATAAAGCTTGATTGATTTGATTGATAAGATTAAGATTCAGTCTAGTTTCAGGAATGACACCTCCTGTATAAGACAAAGATGACCAAAGCATCTGGTTTTAGGAATGATATATCTTGTATAAGACATGATCAGAATGTCTGGTTTTAGGAAAGATACATCCTGTATAAGACATGAGAGAATCGATTTAGATGTAATTGATTGATAGAATTGATAAGATTGATTGGATAAAGAACTGACAGTTTGTTGATATCAATTTGCAGAAAGATTTGGATATGTTGATGTTGGTTCTGTTGAGAGGGTGGCATAAGATTTTTTCTGAGTCGACAATAACTAGAGAGATATGAGTCATCAGTTTGATTGCGTATACACTTGTGATGATACCTTGATGATTCCTATGATAGATTTAACCTTGGATAAAAGAAGCATGTGGGATCCCATGCAAGAATTAAATACAAGCTAAATGTGAATGAAAATGCAAATAAAATGCAAAGCTATGAGCAGACCAGTCACTGGATTATTGTGTTTTGTCATCATTGAGCTTTTTTTAAAACGTGGGAAGTGAGTGCAAACATCGATGGTATAATTAACCATGATGACCTGAGCACTACTTTCCTGGATTTTGATATGGCAAGTTAGCACAAGCATCGAGGTATAATTGAACCGAGATGACCTAAGTGTTGCTTGCGTAAAATAGGCAGTATTAACCATTTCAATATGCAAATCGGAAATGTCTTCCATGATACCCCGATGATCATGTCCCGGGACAAATTTGCACATATTAATGATTACTTTTCATACAGCAAACAAGAAAAATATCATGTTTCTTCCCTGTTCCTCTAGTCAAAGACATCCTGGAGTCACTTAGAAATCATGATAGCAAAAATCAATATAGAAAATTTGAACAATCATGTTAAAATCATTATCCAAAAGATATCATCCATGCATTTAGACTGAATTTGTGATAGTTTGATGGTTGATAATTTGATCTCATGTTCAATGTTGGATGTGTCTCAGTTTTCGCTTGATAAGAGTTGTCTAACTGTTGTTCTACCTGTTTGATGAAGCTCAAAATTGATCAAGAATTTTGCCCCCAGCTAAGTGCGGGATTTTGCCCCAAGCCTAGAAAAAAATTTGTTATGATATACTCAATGATCCAAACCACAGCGAGAAGCCACCCGGGATGCTTGCGTATGTACAAAGGCTTCATGATGCATATGAACAGTGCTGATGGAAAATGAATGCAAGCAGAAAGATGCATGAGCTAATAGATGGAAGAGCTAGCAGACAGATAGCACCTATTTGCCAGGTTTTCACCATCTATTTTTATTGCACTTTTCCTTATATTTGATTTGTTTTTTGAATTTTCTGCTTTTTCACTGTTTTTTTATTTTTCTTCTTTTTTCACTATTTTTTGGTTTTCTGCTTTTTCACTATTTTTTGGTTTTCTGCTTTTTCACAATTTTTTTATTTTTCTTCTTTTTTAGACATAAAACTTCTTCAGATGCATGCTACTGATGGTTTCATCAAGATGATCTCCATCCTTTGTTGATAGCCGATATGCTCCTGATCCAAATACTATTGTGATCACAAATGGACCTAACCAGTTTGCTTCAAACTTTCCTTTCTTTTCTCGATCTGCCTAGTTGCATGGATTTTCCTTTAGTACTAGTTCCCCTACTTGAAAGATTTGTGGTTTGACTATGATTATATCTCTGACACATTCTTTGTTGATATGCCTTTAAATGATCAAAGGCATTTTGTCTTTGTTCATGGATCAGTTCTAACTCTTGCAGTCTAGATACTCATTGTTCTTCATCTAGGATGAGACCTTTTAATGATACTCATAGAGAAGGTATCTCTACTTCTATTGGTAGTATTGCTTTTGATCCATAAACAAGAGAGAAAGGTGTGGAACCTGTTGGTGTGAGGATACTGGTGTGGTAGGCCCATAGAGCAGGGTTTAATTGAATATGCCAATCTTTGCCAGCATCGTTCACTATCTTTTGGAGAATTTTCAGGATAGTTTTGTTTCATGCTTCTGCTTGTTCATTCCCTTGTGGATAGTAGGATGTGGAGAATCTATGTTGGATCTTGAATTTCTCACATAACTCTTGTACATCTTGATTATTGAACAATCGCCCATTATCAGTGATAATGGTCATTGGTATTCTGTAGCGATAGATGATATATTTCAAGATAAATGCAGCAATTTGTTTTCCTATGATATTTATGAGAGGTACTGCCTCAATCCATTTTGTGAAATATTTTGTAGCTACAAGGATGAATTTGTGACCATTAGATGAAGGAGGATTTATCTTTCCTACTAGATCAAGACCCCATTGACAGAAATGCCAAGATGTTGCCAAAGCATGAAGTTCTTGTGCTAGTGCATGAATCAATTTCCCATGGATTTGACATTTTTTGCATGTTCTAGCTATTTGAAAAGAATCTCGCTCCATGGTCAGCCAATAATAGCCCAAGCATATGAGTTTTTTTGAAAGGGTAAGACCACTTGAATGAGTGCCACAAATGCCATTATGGACTTCATGTAAGGCCTTCTCAGATTCTTCTTGTTCAAGACATCTTAAAAGAGTGTCGTCTAGACCTCATTTAAATAGGGTATCCGCGACGAGAGTAAAATGGGAGGATTGGCGAATAAAGTTTCTTTTTTTATTTTTCAATAAGTCAGGAGGTAGGATGTTATCTTTTAGGTGTGTGTAAGTTTGGTTGTAACGTGAGGAATCATGTCCAACAAGGTGATAGATAGTTTGGGAATCAAGACAATTATGAGCATGGTAAACCAACTCTTCTACCAGGAATTCATAATGTTGTTGATTTTCTTGTGTTTGAAGTAGAGAAGCAAGTTTATTCATGGCATCTGTTGCTTTGTTGTCATTCCTTGGAATCTCTTGAAAAGTTATTTCTACAAAGTATTTCTTGATATCATCAACCATCTTTTTATAAGGCATCAACTTTTCATCCTTTGTTTGATAGTCATCATTAATTTGATTGATTACGAGCTGAGAGTCTCCAAAGACTTGAAGTTGTGTAATGTTCCATTCTACAGCCTTTTTGATACCTGTAACCAAATCTTCATACTCTATTGTGTTATTGGTGCATGGAAAGCTTAATTTGTAAGCTTTTGGGATTGTATGACCTTGTGGTGTGATGAATAGAATACCTGCTCCTGATCCATGTTGTGTATATGAACCATCAAAGTATAATTGTCATGTTTTTGTTGTGACTGTTAGGATATCAGCATCAAGAAATTTAATCTGTAAAGGATGATCATCTTGAAGTGGTGCCTCTGATAGATGGTCTGCAATGACTTGTCCTTTTATAGCTTTTCTATCAGCATACTCAATATCAAACTCACTCAGGATCATGATCCATTTTGCTAGTCATCCTGTTAATGTTGCTTTGCTGAGTAAATATTTTATAGGATCAATTTTAGCTATTAACTTGATGGAGTGAGATAGTAGATAGTGTCATAATTTTTTAGAAGCAAAAATAATGCCAAGCATGCTTTTTTTGTTGGTGAATAGTTGATCTCGTATCCTATTATTGTTCTACTGATGTAGTAGACAGCTCATTATTTTCCTCCATTATCATGTTGTGTAAGAAAAAATCCTAATGATGCTTTGGTGGTTGATACATAGAGTAATAACGGCTTTCCTAGAATCAGTGACATTAGTATAGGTATTTGCATGAGATATGCCTTAATCTTGTTGAATGCATCTTCACATTGATGGTCCCACTTGAAATGAACATTTTTATGCAATAGATGAGTAAATGGTTGACATTTATCTGTTAGTTGAGCAACAAATCTTCTGATTGACTGTAGTCTTCCTTGGAGTGATCCGAGTTGACTTATATTCTTGGGAGATGCCATTTTCATGATTGCTTTTACCTTAGTTGGATCCACTTTGATACCTCTAGCTGAAACAATGTATCTTAATAACTTGCCTAAAGTAACACCAAAGGCACATTTCTTAGGGTTTAGCCTTAGCTTGTATTGTTCTAACCTGTCAAAGATCTTTTCCAGTATCTCTATATGTTCTTCTCTATTGTATGATTTAGCCAAGATGTCATCCACATAGCCTTCCATGAATGTATGCATCATGCCATGAAATATAGTTGTCATAGCTCTTTGATATGTAGCACCTGCGTTCTTTAATCCAAAAGGCATGACATTCCAATAGAGAGTACCCCATGGACATGTGAAAGTTGTCTTTTCTTGGTCTTTGGGTGCTATTTTGATCTAATTGTATCCAGAGAAACCATCCATTAAAGAGAACATGGAATGTTCAGCAGTTAAATCTACAATGATGTCAATGATAGGAAAGGAAAGTCATCCTTTGGACATGTGTTATTAAGATCTCTGAATTCTATGCATATTCTGATGCTTTTATCTGGTTTTGAAATAGGAATGGTGTTGGATACCCATTGAGGATATGCTAGGTCTGATGAATCCTACATCCAATAATTTCTTTAGTTCTACTTTGACTAGGAGAGTGATATGCCAATGCATTTTCCTTAACTTTTGTTTGACTAGTTTGGCTCCTAGACTAACATTTAAGTGATGCATAATAAGCTCTGGATCTAACCCTGGCATGTATGCATATGACCAAGCAAAATTGATTTTCTGTAGTTTCAAGAATTCTATATATTATTGCATTTCTTCTTCTGATAGAGAAGTCACTGGATGAAGCATCTTTGGTTGCTCTGTTGTGCTAATGTTAACTGCCTCTATTGGTTCGATCAAAATGGATGACCTTTCTTGATAGTGCTTAGGTAAAGTGTCAAATCTCCCATCTTCTAGCGCCTCAAGGAGGTTTTCACTATTAGATGCGTCCTTTCTTTTTATTTTTTTCTGATCTAATGTTGCCAAGAAATGGTTTTCCGCATTAGACTTGATATTCTTTTCTTTATTTTCACTTTTGCGACTAGGAGATTTGGCACCCACTTGACTGTAAGATGTGTTGCTGAAATTCCTACTGAGAGTTTTTACAGGTTCAATCGCATTAAGATATACAAATATGGCATGGTCATTCGGAAAGGTATCAATGGCGGTATGTCCTTCATTTTCCCAATCAATAAGCTCAGGGTGGATTAGAGGTAAGAGGTCTTCAGGTTTGGATGTTTCAAGGGTATCGAGGCTCATGATGGATGTATCAAAATTTTCAATATGTATGTCGATGTCTAGAATGGTACTCTCATCAGAATGACCTCGCATAAGAAATTCCTGATTGTCCTCGATTAAGTCCAAGTCAGTCGAACGTGATTCTAATTCAAGTGAACTATTTCCTGATGTTTGTCCTACATACATGTGAACTACATCAACTCCTACATCTCCTTCAAAGCAATTTTCTTCAATGATTCTTCAGAGTGATACGAATCCCATTCTCATTCATTAGAATCTGTATCACTTGCAGCTTGCAATCTACAGATTTATTCATATAGTATTTCTTCTACTTTTCTTGTTATATCTTTTCTTCTTTCATATTCAACTTCTTCAGGACTGAGATTGAGTTCTGTCAACTTTTCTATGATCTCTCCTTGACTTATATTAGCTTCTTTCTTGTTTTGATTGAGATTTAATGTTGCTTGAGAGGTGCTTTTAGTTTGTTTCTCTTGTTGATTTGAAGCTTGCTTCTTTTCCCATTTCATGTTTGCTTGTGTTTGTTGCTTAGCTGATGTTCTTCTCATTCAATTGCTAGTTGTTCTTGTATGTTTTCATATTCCTCTTGTTGTTGACTAAAAGATATGTCTTCTGGTAGAGTGACTTGTCCATACCCTAAGCCTATTTTTTCTGTAGTCTATTAACTGTAAGGTTGGATAGGTTCTGAGATACCTTTTTTCCTTTTTCCTATAGGACCTATTTCAGTGTATCCCATTCTTCTGAAAATGTTAAATCCTTTTCCATACTTTTTTGTAGGTATGCGAACATTGCTGATCTTTTTTTGAATTTCTTCATCCTTGTATAGCCACTATAGCACATCTTTGTCTTCTTTTTCCTTTGATAAGGTTCCAGCACTAACAAATGCTCCATCAAATATCGAAAGATGTTTTACAATTGGTTGTTGTTTAGAGTTTGATGGTTTTCCAAAAGATTTAGGAGAAAGTGGTAATTGTGATATTGAATATTCTTCGTTTCCTTGATCTCTTAGTTGCATTTGTTTTTCCATACTTGATAAAATAGAGGCAAATGATTGTTCCTTGGATTGTGTGTTTGAAGATGATGCCTCCCTATTATTAGGAACAATGACTTCTTGAATTGGTTTAAGATTACTAAAATACTGAAATGGATTTGAATCTATTGAGATTGTGATTTCCTCCCCACTATAGGGAAACTTTAAGCATTGATGATATGTTGATGGAACAGCTTGTATTTCATGTCCAAGGTCTTCCCAAGAGTATGTTGTATGATAAATCTAAGTCTAGAACTTGGCATGCTTTGTCTTTCTGCAAAGGTCCCACTCTGATGGGTAACATCACAATTCCTTTAGAGGAACGTTCTTCTTCATCATAGGCTTTAATGGTGATCTTTTTTCGTGGATCAACCGCATCTTCTAAATAACCAAGAGCACAAAAAAGACTCAAAGAGAAGATGTTTAAGCCAGCTCCTCCATCTATTAGGACACGTTTAACTCACGTCTTATGAATGATGACTTCGATATGCAAGGGAGCATTATGGGGATGTTGCAAGGACATGTCATCTTCTTCAGTGAATGATAAGCAGTGAGGGGTTGTTAGATGTCCCACCATGGTTTGGAATTGGTCGATATCAAGATCTTTGGAAACTGTTGTATCTACTAATGCTTGTTCAAGAATTTCTTTGTGTGCAGGTGAAAGCTTTAACAGTTATAAGATGGATATTTGTGCAGGTGTTTTCTGCAATTGATCCACTAGGTTGTATTGTTTGGTAGTGGATGATGTGTTTGTCATAGGACCCGGCAAAACAACTTTATCTTTACTTCGTGTGATAGCATGAGAATGTTCTTGATTTTTCTTTTCTTTAACTACAATCACGTTTACCACATTATCATATGTATGAGCGTAGTTTACCTTTGCTTTACCCTTACCATTGTTTGTTGTTGATGATTCACCTTTCTCATTGTTTGGAAGCAGAGTTTTAAAAGTTGTATGAGATTCATTTGTTGTATGTCCATCCATAGTTATTACTCCATTATCTATCAAATCTTGGATGAGATGTTTCAACCATTGGCAACTATCTGTGTGATGTCCCTTGTTTCGATAGAAATCACAATAATGGTTATCATTTTACCAAGGTGGTTTTATTTGAGGTTCATAGTTCCTTTCTTCTGGTAAAGTGATCAATTTGTTTGCAAGAAGCGTCTTTAGTGTTGATCCAAGGGGTTCACCAATGTTTGTAAATTGCCTTCAAAATAAATTTTTTATAGTTGCATTTTGGTGATGGTTGTTTTGTTGAGCCACTGCTGAGTGAGTGGATAAATTAAAAACCGGTTGCTTTGGTTTCACATTGTTGTTATCCACTATTCCATTGTTGATGACATTTTGATTTCTATTCCAAAACTTTGTCTTATCATTGTGATTGTTGTTATTGGTGTTGTTAGGAGGATGGACTCCATCTTTGTATATTTTCAATTCACCTTTCTTTATCATGGCTTCCTCCATTCTAATTCCATTATCAATCATTGTTTTGAAACTTTGATTTCCTTGAATTTTTAAGTAATAACTCATTTGATCATTTAAGTTGTCAATGAATATGTCCATTTTTTCATTCTCAGGCACTGTACGAGGATACCACAAGGCAAACCATCTCCATCGTTGTAAAAATGTCATGAAAGGTTCTCCACTTTTTTGTTTGGCATTACATAACTCTAGCATTGTTACTTCATGTTGTATGTTGTAAGAGTATTGTGAAACAAACTTATCCACCAATTCTGAGAATGATATGATTCTAGGTGGAAGTTTGGAGAACCATTCCATAGCTAGTCCAGTTAAGCTTTTCGGAAATAATCTCATTAAGTTGGTATCCTCATATGCAAACTCCATACTCATTGTGCAAAATTCTCGTATATGATCTTGAGGGTCTGCGCTCCCATAATGTTTTTTGTATCTAGGAGTTTCAAAACCTATAGGAAATGGTATCATGTTTAGGTTTATGTCTAATGGATAAGGACGGATTTCTTGAAGTGAGTATCTTCTAACATTTCCTCTCTGTATATCTTGAATTTGTGTTTGTAGTGTTTGTAGTTGTTGTGTGAGAGTTGTGATATGATTATCAACATGATTTGTTTTTGCATGACCATGATTTTGTATTCTAGGAGGATCTATATCTCTTCTTGTTTCATCTCTATTCCTTCTTGTATCTTCATTGGATTGAATGTTATTCAGAATTTCTACTTCATCTCTTTTGGGTATGTAAGTTTCTTCATTGGTTCTGGTATTATTGGGAATTTATGTGTCATTCATGTTAAGACCAAAAATATCTTCATATTGTTCGTTATTAGGGGGATGGTCACTTTTCTTTTTTCTCAATTTATTCACATCAAAATCTTGGGGAAGTGTAGCACCAGATTTTGCTAACATTAGGAAATATTTTTCTTTTTCTCCCTCCAATAATTTCTGCATAAATTTATCAAATTGAGGATCCTTTTTGATGTCTTTGATATTTTGTTTTGTTATTTCTCCTTAAACTTGTATTTCATCTTCATGTTCCATGGTTATATGCTCTTCAGTTGTTTCCAATGTTTCAATTTTCATCTCTGCGATTCTTCGTCTCTGAGCTCTGGTTAGAATGGGCATACACGTGTGCTATTTTGCTAGGATTCAATTGTCTAAAATTTGTTTTGATAAGTGATCAATTGTCAAGGTAAATTTGATAGCGCAATATGAAATGAAAAGATGGTTCAAGTGTTTAAAGTTTTGCAAGTTTTTCGATCTTCAGTTTTGGAGTGCAATGATGATGATTTGATAAAAACCAAGCCCAGTAGGAATAATATATCCTACGATGTGGGATGATATTATCCTGACCAAAGGTTTTAGTTTCGTGATAAAGGATGATAGATCCTGATGAGAAACTATGTTTGAGTGATCAGATTATTAAATAGGGTGATAATGCACGTTGAGATGTTTAGATCTTGAACTTGTTGAGGGTGAGAACTTGAAAATATTAAGGTGTTTGTTTTCTAGATTCTTATTTTGATGGATGATAACTTGACCAAGCGAACTAAGAAGACAATCCAACCACAGAATGATAGAGAACATGGGTTTATGATTACTACAAATTGATCAAGCAGAAATGACAAATCTGAAAAAGGCATGCAGGACATAGCTCTAGACTGGAAAAAATAGAGACTCGTACGACAAACTATATAGCCCCAAATGATAAAAGATACAAGACCATACGACAAACTAAGATTTTCATGTGCAAAAGAACAGGCTCGTACGACAAACTTTTCTGAACTATACGATAAAATAGATTACTTGTATGACAAATAATACTAAGCAATATGACAAATCACCAGTTTGTATGATAGACTTTTCAAAACCATACGACAAGATAAATGACTTGTATGACCGAGAACAGGACAAAGAAAAATGTGTTTGTTTGGTCGAATTTTGATCAATGAATTCTGATGTTTTGCTTATGTTTTCCAGTTTTAGATGTCTGATTTTTCAATTTAGCGATGAATACACTACAAACATGCGATATGTTAAGTGACCTCAAGCATGCTAAACCCTAAGGAAGCTGGCTAAGGAGAGAAAAAATTTGCTTGCAAACTTAGTTACACACCCAATAGCTAATCAGAATATGGTCATTGAGTGTCACGCAATGGATTCTCAACGCAGTATTATCCAAATCCAAACGCTAATAGGGGCATGATATGGCAAGTATCTTGGGAGAGTTACTATCTCTCTTGCACAAAGATTATCACCCTTTCGGAGGTGAATCGGGTAGCTTCTAATTTAACCGGCACTAGTAAGGGATCCGTTTGGCACGTTAGGGTATAATACTCAATTAAGAGGTCTCCCAGCCTTGAATACCAAGGTTTTCTATACTCGAAGGTACGGAGGAGAGCTATTCCCGAGCACTGCCATTGATTTGATTTTCATCAAATCAAATTTATTTTATAATGGGTTGGATTACTTGGCTTAGTCATTCCCACTTAGGTCATTCTCCTCTCACTGGCCTTAATGGCTAAGAGTTATTAGCTCCTCGGGAGGGCAGGCCCGCTAAAGATATGCACTAATGAAAGTAAAAGATGAGTCTAGCTTTCTGATCACCTAAGAAAGGTGAGAGCATACTCGCCTATCATCAAAAACACATATTACATGATTGTTCATTCCTTTAGCAAAAGATAAGTGTACCTAGAAAGATTTAAGAAATACACAAACTTTTGTTGAATTCTTCTTAGGCAACCTGTAAAATAGATCCATTAGTAATCATGATGTGTTTGGTTGAAATATTTCTTTGGCTAGCTTATCTTTGACAATCGTCCTACAAAACTAGTTAGGCTGCCAAACAAATCTTACAAACAAGCCAGGGTTAGCATTAGTAATAATCAGATTAAAATCTAAAACCCTGAAAATGCAGTCTATTTAAAAACATAGAGGCAGAGTGTCGTACGACACAATTTACCAGCTCGTACGATAATATTTTTTATATCATGCAAGTACAGAATTAGGCTCGTATGACAGAGAAATGAGCTCATACGATAGAGAAATTATTTTCATCCCAGATCACAAAGTAGCTCGTACGACAAAGAAATGAGCTCATACGACAGAGAAATTATTTTCGTCCCAGATCACAAAGTAGTTCGTATGAGCTAGTAAAGGAGCTCGTATGACATTCTGAACCAGATCCGGCCAGAGATGAATGTTAATGAAGCTTAAGAGGGCAAAAATGATAATTTTGGCCCCACGGTGGGTGCCAAAATGTCATGCCTATGAAGTGTATACCTGCAACTACAACACAAAACACTCAATGGATCATTACAAGCATGGTTAACAAATTTAAAACAAAGAAAGATAAAACCATGGCTAATCGATCTATTGCCTCCTAATAATGCAAGTGTAGATTTTCTCTCAAATCTAGATAAACAAATTCCAATGACTTGAATACATCTAGATGGAGAATTTAAGATGATAATGATGCATTTAAGCTAGAAAATAGAGTGATTAAGCTACATGATTCAACAATTATGCTAGAAAATAAGCTAGATCTAAGATGCAATTGCCTATAATAACAATGCTCAAATGATATGCCAAGATCAATATGCCTATAGTAACAATGCCTAAAATGCAAATGAGATGGGATCATTATTGCTCCAAAATGGGGTCTATTTATAGGATTTCCAAGGCCAGGGGTGAGGTGGCAGGAATCAACGGTCAAGATTAAGTCTGAAGATATCAATGGTGAAATTGGAGGAGGTTGGAAAGGAGGTTGGATGAAAGGGAACATTTGCCATCTCTATGGTGACAAGTGTCAAGAAGCTTCTAGAAAGGTTGGATGAAAGGGAACATCTGCCATCTCTATGGTAACAAGTGTTAGAAGCTTTGCTCATGAGAGAGAAAGTGTCTAAGGAAAGGGGACATGTGGCCCAAGAATGCCATGTGTCTCAAGGGAAGAGTATGTTTAATTAAACTCAGGGTTAGATGGAATGGGTTAGGTTTAGAAGTGGTTAGGTTAGGTGGTTAGAAGTTAGGAGGCATGTGGGTAAATTTGAATTTAAAATTCAAATAAGACTAATTAATTCTCAACAACTAATAAATTGATTTGTTTTAATTAATTAGAAGATTAGAAGAATTAGTTGAAGATGGGGAGAGAATTAATTAATTTGAATTAATTAATCAAACGGGATTATGAAATGAACCTATTAAATAAATCCTTAGATTTATTAATAAGTAGATGAAAGGGGGAATTTAATCAATTTGCTTAGTGAATTCAATTAAAAATTGAAAGGGGGTTAATTAAATAATAGCTTATTTAATTAATTATCTTCAAACCATTTTTAGGTGTATATAGGTATAGGTGTAATTGATTTTGGCACCTCCCTTGGATTTTGAGGAATCACCCTGCTCATAAGTGTGTGTGTGAAAAGTGGACCTATATCTGTATCTGGAATACACAACACTTCAATTAAGTCATTAGATGCATGGTTAGTAAATCAATCAACAATGAACAATAAACCATCACAAAGCAACCTCGCCTTCTAGTAGATGTGACTTTAGTCTTGCACTCATATTTTTATATGCAATACCAGTGACTAGACAACACTTAAATGAAGGATTTAATTTATATGAGTACGAAATTGAGCTAAATGGATACAAGATTAAGCTAGATGGATGCAAGATATGCAAGATTAATGTATATTAGGCTAACATGATGAAGCTATGAATGAATATCTAAGCTAAATGATTTAACAAATATGCAATAACTAATATGCAAATATTCTCAATATGAAATCTTAATGAACCTAGAGCAAAAATAGCGTGATAACAATATATTCTCCAAGATCCTTGATTAAGAAATGAGAGTCTGAAATGTGATTGGTTGCTTTTCTCAGTTTTAAAGGAAATTGAACTAAAATTAAGATAAAATCAAAAAAAATTGATTTATTCTCTATTTCATTCAATTTTGAGATTTAATTGTTTTAATTGCTTTTCTTGATATTTTTTGTAATATCCTAAAATTGGTCATCTAAACCATGGGCCCCTAATCTCGACAACATCACCAAGGTCCTAACCAAAGGCAATTAAATCAATCTTGAGCACATTAATTAATTCTTTAATCATCAAATGTCACATGGCAAGTCAATTACTCAATATTAATTAAATATTTATTTAATTAATTGAATCATTCCAAGAATATCATTTTGATCAATAATCCTATTTATTTTATTAAATATCCTAGTATATTTAATTAATTAATAAATTTGCCATTTAATCATGAAAAAAAGGAATTAATTTATTACAAAAGAGGAATTAATCACAAAGCAAGAGTTAAATTGAAAATAAAATAAAATCATTGAATTGAAAGAGAAATCAAACTTGAGATATTAATTGCTTTCTCTAAAATTGTAACTCCAAGCTTTTGAGAAAAAGAAGTTCAGTTGCATTAAAAGACTCTTTTCTTGAATAAATAAAAGAATTATCTATTTTTATCACAAGTGCATGGAATTAATTAATTCTTATTTCTAATGCAAATTGAACTTCTTATTTAAATGCATTTCAATTAAACTATAATTGGAATCTATCTCAAGGTTAACTGAACCTGATTTCTCAATTATTTCAATTAATTCTAAATTGTGTTTTTTTTATCTCTCTTGTGAATTTCTATAAATTCACACTTCAGCTCTCATTCAACTCACCCCAGAGATATTTGAGAAACACCTTGGAGATTATTATTATGCTGATTTTTCTTTGGAGTCATTGAAGATCTCGTGCTCGCTTTTTTAGATTATTTGCATCTTAGTTTATCTTTTTCCATATTTAGTTTATTTCATTATTGCTTGAATCACTATTGCTTAAATTATTCATCCATCTTACATCCATATAGCTTAAATATCATGCTCATATAGATTAAATCCTTCGTCTTGGTGTAGTCTAGTCACTGGTATTGCTTATAAAAATATGAGAGCAATCTTACACTCGCATCTTTTAGAAGGCAATTAGTCACTTTGTTATGGTTTATTATTTATTGATTATTGATTTACTAACCATACATGTAATGACTTAATTGAAGTGTTGTGCCTACAGCTATCAGACCTTTTTCACTTTTTCACACACACATTTCTGGTGCCCACCGTGGGGCCGAAGACTACATTTTTCAGCCTCCGAAACTAACTGCTTTTTTTTTTTTTTTGGATTTTTTGAATTTTTGGATTTTTGTCTATACAATTTCTATGATTTGTTGTACAACATTTCCCATACGGCCAAATGACAAACTGCGGGTGTTGTACGATCTAGTATGATTTATCGTACGATCTGGTAAGAATTGTCATACGATTCTGTATTTTTCTTGTTACAAAGCAAATTTCATTCTTCAATTTTATCAATCAATTTTTTATTATACTGACGACTAACCCTGGCTGTTTATCTATCTATCTGAGAATTTTTCGTAGCCTAATCAATTTTTTGCAGAACGCTTGTCGAAGAATATGCTTGTCGCATAAAGACAATATGACTATTGATTCATTGTCTTTGCAGGTTGCCTGAGGAAATTCGAGCAAACATTGTGTATTCTTTAAATTCATTTTTAGGAACCTAACTTTCTATCTAGTTAAAGAACAAATCTGTATTTCATATTTTAAGTAAATTCTAAGAGGTAGGAGAGTATGCTTTTGTCTTCATAGACAATCAGAAATCCAGACCCTTGCGGTATTTTCTTTAAGTTTGAGATTTATACATCTTTAGTGGGCCTGCCCTCCTGAGGAGCTAATACTTCTTAAAGTCGTTATGGCCAGTGTGAGGGGAATGACCCAAGTGGGAATGGCTAAACACCAAGTACTCCAACCCCCTATTTAATAAACGTGATTTGATGAAAATCAAGTCAATAGCAGTGCTCAGGAATAGCTCTCCTTTGTACCTTTGGGTATATTAAACCTTGGTTTTCAAGGCTGGGAGACCTCTTAATTGAGTTTATACCTCGACGCACTAAACGGACCCCTTACTAGTTCCAATTCAAATTAGAAGCTACCTGGTTCACCTCCGAAAGGGGGGATAATCTTTGTGCAAGAGAGATAGTAACTCTCCTAAGATACTTGTCATTTCATGCCCCCATTAGCATTTGGAGTCGGCTAATACGATGTTGAGAATCCATTGCGTGAGGCTCAGTGGTCGTATTTTGATTAGCTATTGGGTGTGTACCTGAGTCTACAAGCAAAGGTTTTCTTCTCTCACCAAATTTTGTAGGGTTTGCACGCTGTGATTGGATTTATTATTTATATTACATGTTTTCTATGTTTTCATCCCTGAAACTGAAACTGAAATACCAAAACTGGAGAAAACAAGAAATAACTCAGTGATCAAAAACTATGTCCAAAACTAGTCTATTTAAGTTGAAACTCTATCCAAAACTAGTCTATTTCAGTCGAAACTTTGTCCAAAACTAGTCTATCCCAGTCGAAACTATGTCCAAATAGTGTCTATCCCAGTCAAAACTCTGTCCAAAACTAGTCTATCCTAGTCAAAACTTTGTATGTGTCACAAACTAGGACCTTGTCTGTCAAGAACTCAGTCCACCTCTAAACTGCTCATTGTCAGTCACCGATCAAAAACTCAGTCCATCTCAAATCTGGTCATACTCAGTCATTGAAAACTCAGAATCTTTCCCCTGTCCAGCAAACAGTCGTAAGAGTCTTCTGATTTATCGTCATGTTTCATATTCTGTGTAGCATGAAATTCCATCAGTCCTAATAGTCTGTCGTTCCATCTTCAATCCTGTGTCATATGAATCCTAATTGTCAGTCGTCCAATTCTCAGAGTTGTTGTTTCACCTTACATCCTGTGTCGTACGGTAAAACATTATATTGATCAGTCTGTCGTTCTAGACATACCCATCTGTCATACGGTACAAGGAAGCAACTCGTACAAAACATCATTGTTGTCATCCTAAAACTATTGAATTGTCGTCTGATCTTGAGAAACCTATCATACGAATCTCTGATTTTGTCAGTCCAGAATAGTCAAACTTGCCTAAAAGAGTCTACAATGAGCATAAAACTGGTTATCATCATCCTGAGCATAAACATATCAAAACAGTGTACCTCTGCCATTTGTGTTGCACGATTTTGTCAATCATCTTTCAGCTAGTTCAATCAGCTACATATCAAACCTAAGTCACTTAGATAAATGTCTTATATAGGATAGATCTTTCCTGAAACCAGACTGTGTCTTAGTCACTTCTCTCGAATCAACTTAGATAAACGTCTTATATAGGATAGATCGTTCCTAAAACCAGACTAGATCTTAGTTGCTCCTCTCAAACAATACGTACCTAAACAACTAGCTCTAAATTTGATCTTGACTTCTGCATCACAAACAACTTTAGGTCACACCAATCAATAAAAATGCCTATTCAAACCAAGAGTTCTCGTAAGAAAGATGCAAAAGGCAAAGGGAAACCCTTTTCATATAAAGATAATCCATTTTACGAAGAGAATCCCCTAACTGATAAACCTTCATCATCAGAGATACTAGCTTACAATCAACCTTTATCTCCCACACCTAGAACAAAACAAAATGATGAAGACAACCTTAGTATTCATGAAACCGATAATGATTCCTCATCAAGTGAAGCTGAAGATTCTGAACCTCCAGAAAAAGATATTCATAAATGTTAAAAGGATAAAGATTTCCAAAAAATGATGAAGGTTGTCATGGCTAGAGAAAAAGAAGAATATTATCTAGAACTAGCAAAACAAGGCGCCAAACATCCTACTAGATATGACGTTCAGACTCTCATCACTAAAAAGGAAGAATCACCTATTATAATGGTCCACAAACAATTACTAGCTTTACGGAATGAGATCACAGAACTGAAAAACAAGGATGAATCCCCAAAAACATATATTCTCTAGAGACAATATGCCCATTTCCATTTGACAAAAACCTATACATGTCTCTATTCCCTTCACAAGTTGAGATTCCAAAATTTGACAAATATGATGGTACCTCAAATCCTCAAGATCATGTCAGAGAATTTTGTGTTGCCTGCATGGAGTTCATGCACGATCAAACGTATCTCATGCACCTTTTTCCGAGGAGTTTGGGAGGACAAGCTATGGAATGGTTCTCAAGTCTACCTAAGGGGATAAAAACTTTTGAAGAACTAATCCAACTATTTTTACAACAATACTCCTACAACTTTCGACATCTTGTTACTATGATCGAACTTTACAATACCAAACAGAAAACAGGGGATCCTTTTCTCACTTTCCTCCAACATTGGAGAAAGATATTCTCTAGGAATTCATGGCCTATCCCAGATGCTGAGAAAATGGATATATTTGTCAACAATCTGGTCCCTGGATTGAAATATAGTATCCAAATGCAGGTACACCCATCATTTAACAAAATGGTAGATAATGCTATCTGAATGGAAGATGTGCTTATAAAGAAAGGAGATATCACGCCTTGGAAAGAAACACAACCAGGATCTAGCTCTAAAGAGAAGAACAAGTATTGGAAGTATGACAAAGACAACAATAAGAATGTTGTTAATGATGGAGTAGTAGACACTATTAAAACCAACTCAAAACCCATGATATTCAACTTGGCAAGTGGCACACAAGCACTCAAAGCAGCTGAAACAGCAGCAGAAAATCCTTTGAAGAAAGCAAAAGAGTGGTTCAAAGAGAAACCTTGGCTTTCGAAACCTAGACGGGAATTCACTCCTTTGGAAGAATCATACGAATCCACTTTCAAAACTCTATTGGCAAACAACCTGATAATGTTACCAGATAATTCTAGGCCATATGATCCTAAAGTCAAACCAAAATGGTGGAGAGAAAATGAATATTGAGACTACCATAGGAATAAAGTTCATAACACAAACAACTGCATGAAGCTCAAGCATGAGATCCAAGATCTCATAGACGCTGGTAAAAATTTTGTCAGGAATCACCCGAAAAAATGCTAATCATAAAGCTTTTAAAGACCCCTTACCTATTTACGAACAAGGTGATTCTTCAAAGACCAAAGGTTGTGCCAAAGCAAATTATACTTATACCAGCAATGACAACATCATCAACATGATTAAGCCTTCCCAATCTGAATACTGCAATGTGATCATAATCCAAGATAAACAAAATGAATCATGATATGCAAAGGCTATGACCCATTCTCAAAAGAAAGTAACTCTCCAAGGAGCTAGTTCTTCAACATCTACTCAAACAACGTCAAACCTACCATCCTCGTCAAACAAACAAAAAGAATAAGCATTTGATAAATTTAAAAGGCTAACTTCATCATCATCCTTTGCATATAGCATTGTTGAACAGTTAAAAAAGACAAACGCTCAAATTTCCATCTTTGAATTACTAAAAATCTCTTCTACTCACAAAGAGATCTTGGACAACGCCTTGCTCACCACTAATGTTCCAAAAGATTTAGACATTGATCAGTTTCAATCCATGGTGGGCCATCTGACTTCACCTCACTATCTAACCTTCTCTAAAGAAGATGACAACTCGCTAAATCATCCACATAACTAGCCATTGCACATTCAAGCCATGATCCATAAACATAGAGTCAAATGTGTTTTGATAGATGGAGGTGTGGGGTCGAATATTTGTACTTAGAGTCTGCTTACACAAATAGGATTTTCTAAAAATGTCATTGATCCAGTCAAGAAAGTAACAATTAAATCCTATGATGAAGAGGAAAGGACCTCTAAAGGTTTGGTATCATTATCAATCAGGGTGGGACCTGTAGAAAGAGATGTCATTTTCTAGGTACTTGATCTTCCTCTATCATACAATATCTTACTGGGCAGGCCATAGATTCATGAAATGAAGGCAATTCCATCTACATACCATTAATGCTTAAAATTTCCTTATAAAGGAGTTGAGGTCAGTATTCTTGCTGATACAAATGTTCCCTGTAATGCATTGACAAAAGGTGTTGATACCTTTGTGCCTCATAATAGAGCAGCCTCTACAAATGAAAGTTCAAAAGCCCTGATGAAAGACTTGGAAAAGAAATTGAAAATTACCAATAATAGCATGGATGGATACAAGATAGAACTAGTACTTTCATTAGTCTCTCTTCCTCCATCGTCGAAACAATTGGATAAACCATCAGAGGCTATGAAAACACAGACTTCAACTCTGAATATCATATATGATGGTCTTTTTGTACAATCTTCTACTTCCCTAGCAGATGAAATAGAAGAGGATGTTGTTCTAAAATGGCTTTTTAAGGAAGATAGTGAAAACAAAGAAGTATGGCATTGTGAGATTTCCTCAACACAATACGGTCCAAGCTAAAAAATGATTCAACGCATGGGATATTTAGGTACAGGTCCCTTGGGCAAACATCAAGAGGGTATTATTGAACCGATTCAGCTACAAACAAAATCAATAAATTATAAGGCTAGACTGGGGTACAATCCAAACAAGACATCAGACCAAAAACATGCTTCTAAGTCTAAGTGGTAGAAAAGGATATCCCCTTCAATATTACAGAAAACAAACACTCAACAAACTCAAGCAGAGTGTGTAAAAGAAAAAGAGGAACCAACAATCAAGAGAGAAGAAACAGTCAACACTCAAGTTCTGATGGTTTCAGCTACAACAATACAAGGAGTTGAAGTCCCAAAGGATATAAGAGACAAAGTAGAAAGAATCAGAGAATTGTTTGCACCACTGAAAATTCCAGTCACATATAGTGGTAGGCAGCAAGTAGACAATTCAGAGACTGACTCAAACGAGTATGAATGGGGTCCAAACCACCTCTTAGATACATCTGGTACAGAAAATCTAGAAGAGTCTAGAAGTATCACAGATGATACTCAAGAGTTGATGCACTTAAAGCTAAAAAAGGAGATACAGGAAATCAGACTAAGAAGACAAGCATACTATAAACAAGGGCTGAAGGAAGGAAGAATACCAGAAAGTTTTTCATCTATTATATACCCCTCTAAAAAGATAGAACAACTCAGATATGGGATTACACAAGAAGAATTGGAAGCTATAGAAGCAGAACCGGTCATCAATCCAGAGGAAGTTGAATGGAGTAGACGATAGGGAGTCATAGATTTATCAAGATCATGTCAACAGGTGTGTCAGATACAAATGTTAAATGAGACAAATCTTGAAGGAGCATTAAAGATGTTGGTGTTGATACCATACATACATTCACTCAACCACTTGAAGAAGACTCTGAAACTTCATCCAATGACTCTGAGGACTCCGACAATAGTCTTGTTTATGACAATATCTACTTAGCATCAAACTCTGAATCCTCTGATATAAATTGCAAGAATTTGTCTATTGATCTTGTTACTGTCGAACCTCGATATGAAGTTCAACTTGGCATAGAGAATGACGCTACAAGTAGGTCTATTGGATTAGGTCGACTAAATATTAACGTGCACTTTAATAATCATGTTCTGACATTTCCTGGTCTCAAGACATTTACGCAAGGTATCCTTCTGGAACTCGACTTTTTGATCTACAGTTATGATGACAATATCGTGAACTCCCTCGAACCTGTCCACACTCTATCCTTGGAACATCTTGAATTAATTGATTGTAGTCTACAAGAACAACCCATGAATGTACCTACTTTTTCCAATGACTACACACTAGCCTATTACCTAAATGCAGTTGAACCCATGTACTCTTCCACCAGCAAACAAAGTGAAAACATGACTAATACAGATATCAAGTATCTTAGTCACAAAAATCAAAAAAATAAAAATAAAAGATATGATGGGGAAAACCACTTTGTGGCGGTGTCAGAATCTAAAAAAGAGAAAATAAAAGGCATACCTAAGGGTGAAAACCTCTCTAAGGTGCCTGAAGGTGAGATACTTGATATACTTCCAAGTCACTTCCAGGAGAGATCTTCTATATTGATTGAACCAACTCAGCCAGTGAACATTGGGAGTCAAGAGACACCACACATCATTCATGTAGCTCAATCACTATCAGCAGAAGAATTGAAAGATTTCACTCATCTCTTTTTAGAAAAGAAGATCAATTTTGCATGGACATACTCTGATATGCCAGGACTGGATCCTGATCTTATCATGCATCATCTTTCTATCACACCGAGAGTTAAACTAGTCAAGCAAAAACTCCATAAGATGCACCCTCATGTGGCACTCCTAGTCAAAGCTGAGTTAGAAAAATTGCTAAAAGATGGATTTATTAGAGCTATAGACTATGCAGAATGGATTTCAAACATAGTACCTATGTCAAAGGCAGACAAATCTATTAGGGTTTGCATAGACTTCAAAGATCTCAACAAAGCTTGTCTGAAGGATGAATTTCCATTACCAAACATTGATATGATAGTCGATATGACTATTGGGTATGAGATGTACTCACTAATGGATGGATTCTTTAGTTATAATCAGATCAAAATAGCTCTTGGAGATCAAGAAAAGATAGCCTTCACTTGTGCATGGGGAACCTTTTGCTGGAATGTCATGCCATTCGGGCTGAAGAATGCAGGAGAAACTTATCAAAGAGAAGTAACTACTATATTTCATGACATGATGCATAAGAATATGGAAGATTATGTTGATGACACTTTAGTAAAACCTATGAAGAGATCCATGCATATTTAAGAGCTATGCCCTATACTAGATAGAATGGAAAAATTCAAACTCTGGCTAAATCCAAAAAAGTGTGCATTCAGAGTGACATCTGGTAAACTACTTGGCTACAACATTTCAAAGAAGGGAATCGAGGTTGATCGTAAGAAGTTCCAAGCTATAATGGAAATGCCACCTCTAAATAACATCAGTCAAATGAGAAGTTTACAGGGATGTCTCCAATCAATCAGATGCTTCATTTCTCAGCTGGCAGACAAAGCTCAACCTTTCACAAAAGTATTGAGGAAAGAAGTAATATAAAACTGGGATCAAGAATGTGAACAACACCTTCAGTAGATCAAAGAGTACCTATCCAATTCACCAATACTGATGCCACCAATTCAGGGAAAACCATTGATCTTATACATATCAGCCACTGATTCATCGTTGGGGGCACTTCTAGCACAACAAGATGAAAATTAAAAAACAGAGCTATATATTACATCAACAGAACATTTGTGTCTTATGAAATGAACTACACTATAATAGAAAAATCATGCTTGGCATTAGTATTTGCATCACAAAAATTAAGACACTACATGTTGGCACATTCCATCAAGCTAGTAGCTAAGATTGATCCACTCAAGTATCTTCTCAACAAAACAACACTCACTGGAAGATTGGCAAAATGGTCCATGGTACTTACAAAGTTTGATATTGAATATGTGGAATGCAAATCCATCAAAGGATAGGTAATTACAGATCAACTCGCTGAAGCTCTTCTTGAAGACACTCAACCACTGCATATAGAGTTCTCGGATGAATCAATAATGCACCTTACTCAACAATCCTAAAAGATGTTCTTTGATGGATCTTTCACCCAAAATGGTTCCGATGTTGGAATACTATTTATCACTCCTCAAAAATATTCAATCCTGAAGGCTTACAAGATTCTTTTCCCTTGCACAACAATATTGCAGAGTATGAAGCTTTGGTAAATGGGATCAAGCTAGTTGTTGAATGGAAGGTTCTATAACTACATATCTATGGAGATTCTCAACTAATTATCAATCAAATCAATGATACATATCAGACTCGAGATGAGAAACTGATGCCTTATAAGAGAATGCTTGATGATCTCAAGAAATATTTTACTTTTGTATCATTCCAACAGATTTCCAGATCAGCAAACAGAGCAGCAAATGCTATGGCCACCTTGGCATCTATACCTGAGCTACATGAATCTAATTTTCACTTTGAATTACTGGTGGAAGAGTTACATTACCCTGCCTATGATTCTTCTGAGTCCCAGATAGTTTGTTCTATTATTGGACATGACTCATCTTGATATAACCACATTTACTCTTATCTGCATGACCAAATTATTCCAGAAAATATTACCCATAATGATAAAAGGAACTTCACCCAAAATGCTTCACGGTATGTCATCATTGCTAACAATTTGTTTAGGTGGTGTTTGGATGGTACATTGCTTAGGTATCTAGAAACTAAAGTCTAAACGTGCATTATCGGAAGTCCATGAAGGTATTTGTGGATCTCATTTGAATGGTATTACTTTAGCATGGAAACTACTAAGGGTTGGCCACTACTGCCCAAACATGGAAAAGGACGTTATAAAGTTTTCTAAAATTTGTGAAAAATGTTAGCTACATGAAAATCTCATACATTCTCTAGCAAGGGATCTCATACCCTTCCTCACACATTGGCCTTTTTAGCAATGGGCCTTTGATCTCGTAGGTCATATCTATCCTGCATCATCCAACGGACACAAGTTTATCATAACTGCCACTGAGTACTTCACTAAGTGGGTAGAAGTGGTTCTGCTCATTAAAGAAACTGGTAAACAAGTATCTTTGTTCATTCTAAACCATATCATTTGTAGGTATGGGATACCTTCGCCCATCGTGACTGACAATGGAGGACAATTCAAGAATAAAGATCTGGATGAGCTCTGTGAGAAATTCAAAATTAAACAACACTGGTCATCTGTATATTACCCGCAAGGTAATGGACAAGTTGAGGCATCTAACAAAAACTTGTTAACTATCTAACATAGAACAGTAAACAAATCTGAAAAGGATTGGCATCTGCAACTCAATCCTGCATTATGGGCTTACATGACAAGTATCAGAACACCTACTAGGGCTACACCTTTCTCTTTGGTGTATAGGTCTGAAGTAGTATTACCTATTGAAGTAGAAATACCATCTCTAAGAGTTTCTTTGCAAGGTCTTGTTACTGATGAAGACTATAGAATATCTAGATTGCAAGAACTTGAATTGTTGGATGAACATCGGCAAGTGGCATTTGATCATCTCATCATCTCAGAGTGTATCAAAAGAGAATGTCCAGAGGATATAACAAGAAGGTTCAACAATGATAATTTTAGGTTGGTGACCTAGTTCTGAGATAAAATCCTAAAAATCAATAGTTTTGAGACAACAAAAGGAAGTTTGAACCCAACTGGTTGGGTCCCTACATCATTACTGCAGTATTTGGCTTTGGTGCCTATTAGCTCTCAACATCGGAAGGAGAACAGCTTCATGAACCAATTAACACCATCCATTTGAATAAATTCTTCACTTAGCATTCTCTGCTCCAGCAACCTATACAGCCAAAAAAGTCTTGAAAAAAAAAATCATAAAATGTCCTAAAAAAAAAAATGCCCTGGTGAAAACCTAGTAAATAGGCACCTTGGTAAAAAAAAAAATGAATCTTTGCCAAGTAGGTGAAAACCTGGTAAGCAGGCGCCTCTTGTACTCAACGCTCCATCTATCAACACAACGTTGGCATTTCCCGCTTTCATGTATCTTTATTATTGCTTGTACATATTTCGGTCACATTTGTGACATCCTGGTTCATTAGAACCCTCATGGCTTGAAACTGATCAATGTCCTAGTCTTAGGTTGATCAACAAAGCACATTACATGTCCTAAGCAGTATCAACCAAGTCATTTTTCTATCAATGAAACCTGGTCATCCACTCTAAGTCAGTCACCTGTCTCCTAACTATCGAAGAGTTTTATCACTGAGTACACAAGCAAAACAACATTATTGAAAACAATCACTA
Source organism: Cryptomeria japonica (assembly GCF_030272615.1). Taxonomy (NCBI): domain Eukaryota; kingdom Viridiplantae; phylum Streptophyta; class Pinopsida; order Cupressales; family Cupressaceae; genus Cryptomeria; species Cryptomeria japonica. The sequence goes on along the minus strand of NC_081405.1, from coordinate 420,564,799 downwards.
AACAGTTTGAGCTATAAATGAAAATTTTCTTTGTATGTTGTCTTTTATATTGATTTTTGATTATTATCCCTCTGAGTAACTCAAGGAAGTCAATCTTGACTAAGAGAAGCAAGGATTGGGGGCATAATATTTTCTTTGTTTTCTACTTGTAGGAATGATTTTGATGATCTGGAAACATCTAATAAGCTAGGTGTCTGTGATAAGAGCCTTCACATCAAGGTGAAATCACAACACATACCTCGACTCCGCTTATTTGTATGCTACAATGAGGTTCCCATCATTTCTTTTTCTATTTTGAGCGAATTTGTTTATCATACAATTCGAGTCCCTGCGAAATTTGTCCAAGGATATGAACGAAAAAAGGGTCATTGCGGACAAGATAATTAATATTGCACATGAAAAGAAAGGAACTCTAATATTCTTGCTATGTTTGTTATGCTCAATGATGAAACATAAGCATTTTAAATCCACTGACTAGGTTTAGGTGGCATTTCATTTTGCATCTCATTTTGCATTTCATTCTGTATTTTGTGAATTTAGAGTGATTTCGGTATGGTAATAATCTCTTTATCTTCTGAATGAGAGTTGGAAGCATCATCATTTCTTAGATAAGTGGTTGTAGCATCGTAAATTGTACGCACTTGCTAAAGCAATACAATTTCACATCTAGTTTAGCACCCGCCTTGGCGCAGTTTGCATTTTGCATTGCATTTCTCCTTTAGCACTTAATTAATCAAATTAATTAGGTCTAAGGTTCTATTTCATCATCTTCCACATCATAAAGTTGGGCCCTTTCATTAAAGTGTGCCCCTTTCATTTTATTCCTCCAATACATCATTTAATCAAAAACCCTAATTAGGTCCTATTTTGAACTTGGGGGCTTGATTTCGGGGGTCAAAACATCTCGAAATCACCTGTAACTTCGAGATTCTCTCTAAAATCATCATATCCGACGGCCCTGAAAATTTGGTGAAAATTTTTCGGGACCATGGTGCCCGGAGTGCACACGGTCCCGGACATTTTTCCCAAAATTTTAGGAGCGCGATCCAATCATAAAATAAAGCTTAACCCCAAGAAATTGGCGGGAGATTCAATCTCTAGGTCGACCAAAAGTTGAAATTAAGACCTAGGGTTTCATATATAAGAGCTCTCTTTCTTCATTTGAAAGGATCCGGATTTTGATTGGAGGGACTTACTATGCAGTGAAAGAGCAGATCTTTGAAGACTTCAACAACATTCAACATCCATCCATCAAGCATTCATCAATTTCATTCATCCATTTAGGGCTTTGAAGGCATTGAAGAGCAATAAGGGATCACCGACTAAAGATTGGCTTGTACCCCTCCCTTGGGGTTGGGTATGATTTCATGTTGTTTTTCATGTCTTTGCATAAGCTTCATTATATCATTTACATTCATGCTTTAGATCACTTTGCATCTTGATTTGGAGCATTCAAATTATCATTTACAAGCAATTAGGGTTTACTTTCTAGGTTGCTCTAGTTTGCTTACTTGCATTTTAGGATCTTGCACACACACAAGGTCTGCACACACATTAATTTTACAATACAACTTGGCTATTCATGGAGGTGGAAATAACCAAAGCGGGGGTTTGACTAAGGCAAAACCCTATATAGCCGCCCAAAACACCTTTTAAGATATAAGTGCAGATTTTGGGATTCAAACGACGCCGCAAGTTGCAGATCCGAAAGAAGCAGACGGAGACCGAACCAAACACCAAGTTTCAGAGAAAAAGACCAGGACAGGGGCGTGGGGTGCCCTGGTCCTACCAGGATAGGGGCGCTAGGTGCCCTGGTCCCTGGGACAGGGGCGCTGGGCGCCCTGGTCCTTCTGTCAGACAGCATTTCCAACAGTCTTCTAGGTTGCAAAATAGCAGTTTCTGGTGCAGTTTCAGGAGCAGAATCAGGACAGTGGCGCCTGCGCCCCCGTCCCGAACATTTTCACTCAGATTTTAGCTCCGGTTATGCATCTGCATTCTTGTCTTGTCCTTGTGTTTGCAGCTTTCCATTGTTTAACTTCAATTCTGCAATTTTGTTATTAGTTCATACTTGCACTTTGAGGTTAGGAATTGAACTTGCATCATTTTATCTTTCAATTACAACAAAGGAATAGAAACCCTAATAGGTAGCCCATGGCTCTCTCTTTCAAAAAAAGAAGTAGTCAATTGTGTGATACCTCTAGGCTCTTTCGTATTCCGCAATGTGTGTCAAAAGGTAGGATTAGGACATGTTAACCTAGTCTCACTTTTTTCCCCTACACATTTTGGTGAACCTGACGTGAATCTTATTATTGCTTTCTCTTGCATTGCATTTGTTAGATCTAGATCTAGATTTAGTGTGTTTCATTTAAGTTCATTTTCAAAAAAAAAAAAGAGAAAAGAAAAAAAAAAGAGTGTGCATTGTGTGTTTAAATTTTATGCAACTTTTTCAAAATGTCAGATTTTTATTTGCAAGATGTTCATGTTTATGATGATGTATGCAATTATGTTGATTATGAGTATAGCCAAGATGAATTAGATGAAGCTTTAGATGATTTTTTGAATCCTAAAGATGCCAAACCTTCATTTTACCAAAGACTCATAAACCTTGTTACTATGCCATTTCGTTGTGATGAGAAAGATAAGTCGAATGGTTCCTCTCAAGGGTACATTCCTATCAACTCTTCCACTGAATCTAGTAACATGGTTTTTTCCAATAATCCCCTCTATGAGGAAATGTCTCCTTTTGAATCAAAAGATAAACCTTTTGATAGATATGATCATGCTTTGTTGGATGATGCTCTTGATGACTTTGTGGCTTTATCGAAATCTCTAAACAAGAACAAAACTTCTAAATTAGTTAACATGATAAACCTGAATGAGCATAATAAGCCTCTCTTTGAAGTCCAAGGTGCTTGTCCTTCTCCCACCTTTCAAGTTCCTAAATCACCGCTCCTTACTATCCAAGGGGGGTATGATTCCTTTCTTACTGCGAATAAACCTATCATCACTGTGCAAGGAAGAAAACCTATAAGTCCTTATAGTTACGCCAAGCAATTAACTAGAGAGAGTTATCATGTGGTTGCCCATACTTATCATACTAGAAATAATAGGCAGCCTAATCCTCCTCCTGTTACTCCAGTTTCTCTTCCTAATCCTCAACCAATTCTTCCGCAAGCTCCACGTATTTCACAGGTTCTTGCCAAGGAATATGATCTCATAGAACAACTTAAAGCTACCCCTGCTAAGATATCCCTTTGGGATTTGATTCAAACTTCTTCCGCTCATCACAGGATGTTACAAGATGCCTTGAAAGATTTGAGTGTTCCTCCACCGAATACATCTAGTAATATAGTGTCTTTGGTTAACTTTGTGATGAATCCTAAAGCTCAAATTGTGTTTACTCAAGATGAGTTGCCTACTAGTGAAATTCAACATCAATATGATCCCTTGATGATTGTGGTTATCATAAATGATACTGCTATAAGATGAACACTAGTAGATAATGGCTCTGGCCTCAATGTGTGTAGCATTAATCTATTACATAAGATGAATGTGGATACATCCCTCATTGAGCCTGACTCTCGTCCCATTCGAGGTTTTGACAATGTGGCTAAGACTTCATTAGGTATTATCACCTTACCCCTCACAGTGGGGCCTGTTACTTTGCCTACTCCTATCCATGTTATGTCGGGAAATCTAACATACAACTTGCTATTAGGGAGACCTTGGATTCATAGTATGCAAGTTGTCCCCTCTACATTGCATAGACAAGTTAAATTTATTTATAACAATAAGACATATACCTTGATAGGTGATACTAATTTCCAAGCTTGTTTGCAAACATCTACTTCCAAAGGGGGTTCTTCTAAGCCTTCCTCGTCTAGTGATGACTCTTTAAACAAGATACCTATCGATGAATCCTCGCTCTCTGATGATCAAAATTCTTTGGATGTGTCTGGAGCTCCTGAAGAAGATTCTTCTTGACTTGAATCTACACATGAGAAGGATTTTGATCCTGAGAAGGTTCTCGCAGAAGACGATTGGGGATCTCTTGATTTTAATCCCACCTTTGTAGGTGAATATAAGGTTCCTTCTAGAGAGCTTAAAGTTGAAAAGAAGGAAGAAGCTAAAAATCAATCAATCTTACCTAAACCTATGAGCAATAATTTCGTGGCCGCTTCTCAAACTTCTTCTCCTCACACTTCTAATTCTGAAGAGTTTGATTCTTTGTCTTATGAAAAACCACCTTCTCTTTCTGAAATGGCTGATCGTTATGGTCATGGTTTTCATATTCTAGCTAAGCATGGGTATCATGGAAATGGCTATGGCACTCACGAACAAGGAATAAAGGTTCCTCTAGAGAATAATCTTTATGATATGATCTTTGGACTTGGTTATAATCCCTACAAGCGCACTAAAGCTTCTAAGAGACCATATATTAGTGTTAATGTCATTTCTACATCTCTACCAATGCGACACCCTGAGTATATTGATGGGGATCCTTCGTGTGCCTGTGCTTTGGATGTCTTTCCTACCGATGATGGTTTAGCTGAGTTTTTAGGAGCATATGATACTCTTCCTCGTTATCATCACAATAGGGGATTCCCTTATTGTTTGAACACTGAAGCCTATTTTGGAAAAGAGACTGATAACGATGAGATTGTGAAAGAATTCCCTCAGTTAAAGGATAAGTAATCTTCTTATAAGTGACACCATTGATGTTAAGATGGATCCTTGCAATGAAGAAAAAGCTATTAGAATTGGAAAATGTTTGGATGAAGAAGAACAAAAACAATATGCAGATTTATTGCATGAATTCCCCGAGATCTTTGCTTGGACATATTCTGACATGCCTGGTATAGATCCTAAGATTGTTACTCATAATATTGTCTTAGTTCCCGATGCTAAGCCTGTGAAACAAAAGATTCGAAAAATGAATCCTAAGGTAGCTTTGCTTGTTAAGGCTGAGATTGAAAAATTATTGGAGGCTGGATTTATCCGCCCTATTGATTATTCCCCATGGATTTCAAATATTGTTGTTGTGGCTAAATCAGATAATAAAATAAGAATGTGTACTGACTTTCGAGATTTAAATAAAGCTTCTTTGAAAGATGATTTTCCCCTCCCAAACATTGACATGATAGTTGATTCTACAGCAGGACATGCTTTGTTATCCTTCATGGATGGTTTTTCAGGATACAATCAAATTTTCATTAATCCTCAAGATCAATTCAAAACTGCTTTCACCACTCCTTGGGGTAGGTTTTGTTGGGTAATGATGCCTTTCGGACTTAAAAACACTGGCGCAACTTATCAACGAGCGATGACCCTTATCTTTCATGATTACATGCATAAGATTTTAGAAGATTATGTTGATGATATTTTAGCCAAATCCATTCTCCGTATAGATCATATTAAGATCCTTTGTCAAATCTTTGAAAGAATTCGTAAATATCACATGCGCTTGAATCCCCGAAAATGTGTCTTTGGTGTGGATAGTGGAAAACTATTCGGATTCATAGTTTCACATCGTGGAATTGAGGTGGATACTAAGAAAATAGATGCTATTGTCAACATGCCACCTCCTAGAAATGTGTCTCAACTCAAAAGCTTACAAGGAAAGATTCAAGCTATTCATAGGTTCGTATCTCAACTTGCAGATCGTACTTTTCCTTTTACTCAACTTCTCAAAAAGAATATCACCTTTCAATGGAACGAAGATTGTCAACAAGCATTTGAAGATTTAAAGGTATATTTGGCTAATCCTCCTATCCTTCAACCCGCCAAACCTTCTAAGCCCTTTCTTCTTTATATAGTTGCTTCCTCTCATGCTCTCGTAGCATTACTGGCACAACATGATAAAGATGGTAAGGAGTGTCCGGTTTATTATATAAGTCATACCTTACTCGATTATGAGACCCGGTATTCTATGATAGAAAGACAATGCTTGGCCTTGGTGTTTGCGACTCAAAAATTGAGACATTATCTTTTAAATTCAAAAGTCCACGTCATGGTAAAGTTTGATCCTTTGAAGCATCTTTTCTCTAAAATCGATTTATCAGGGTGCCTAGCTAAGTGGGTTATGATGTTAACTGAATTTGACCTTAAATTTGTTTCACAAAGAGCAATTAAAGGGCAAGCATTGACCAATCACTTAGTTGAGGCCCCTTCACCTTTCTCCTTCCCTAACCCTGAGTCTTTTCCTGACGACTTCATTCTTTGTACAGAGAAAGATGAAACTTGGGAGTTATACTTTGATGGCTCTAAGTGTCGTACGGGATCGAGGGCAGGTGTTGTTCTGATTTCTCCTACAAAGAGGTCCATTCCCTTATCTTATCGTCTCAATTTCCTATGTACCAATAACATTGCTGAGTATGAGGCTCTTATAGCAGGAATAAAGGCAGCCTTGGCTTTGAATATAAAACAAATACATATTTTTGGAGATTCTCAACTGATTATAAGACAAGTAACAGGACTGTATCAAGCAAAATAAGACAAATTATCACGATATAAAGACCTTGATATCTCTTTGTTACAAAAATTTGATTCTTACACCATGGAACCTGTTCCTCGAAAAGATAATCAACATGTGGATGCAATGGCATGTGTGGCTTCTCTGGTATCTTTAGAGGACCCTGTGGTTGATCTTAAATTTGTTATTCACAACCTTATTTCTCCAGCTATTGTAGATGATTCTAGCTTGGTGACATGTTGTGACTTTATAGACTCAGATGAATGGTATTCGCATATCGTAAGATACTTGACCAATGGTACCTTTCCTGATTCTGCCAATAGGAACACCAGGGCTAGAGTTCGAAAGCTGTCCGCTAGATATATCATTCTTTCTAATGTTCTTTACCGAAGGGGTTATAACGGTCTTCTCCTTCGCTGTCTTAACAAATCAAAAATCCCTATTGCTCTTAAAGAGGCGCATTCAGGTGCCTGTGGGGGGCATTTTGGAGGCAAATCCTTGGTTCAAAGGTTGCTTCGTATGGGATATTATTGGCAAACTATGCAACAGGATTCTTTTTCATTTGTTAAGAAATGTCATCAATGTCAACAACACAATAATCTGATTCATGCTCTTTCCCAAGAACTTCATTCTCATGTAGCTTCTTGGCCTTTCTCTGCATGGGGGCTGGATCTTATCGGTAAAATCTCTCCTCCTTCATCTCAAGGACATACTTTCATTATAACCGCAATAGATTACTTTACAAAGTGGGTAGAAGTTGTTCCCCTTCGCTCTACTACTGCTGAAGTGATTTGTCGATTTCTTCTAGAAAACATTATTTCTCGATTCGGGATACCTTCCACTATAATCTCCAATAATGGGACATCATTTAAGAATAAGGACATGAAGAAATTCCTCGAGAAGTATCATATCAAACATCGATTTTCTACACCATACTATCCTCAATCAAATGGTCAAGTCGAATCATCCAATAAGATAATTGAACAAATTCTTCGCAAAACCATGAATAAGCATTGTAAGGATTGGAGTACTCAGCTAATCTATGCTCTTTGGGCCTACCGAACGAGTGTACGAATTGCTACAGGAACCACCCCTTATAATCTTGTTTATGGTGCTGATGCTATTATGCCTTTAGAATTAGAGATTCCATCACTTAGAGTTTCTCTCAAAGGTATAGTAGATGATGACTCTTATAGAGAACAAAGACTTCAACAGCTTGAGATGCTTGATGAACAGCGTATAAATGCTCTTGAGCATATTCAAGCATATCACAAAACTCTACAACGAAGCTATAATGATAAGGTTATTCAACATTCCTTCTCAGTGGGTGACTTAGTTCTCTATGAGAATCAGCGCAATGTGAATGCCTTACCTAAAGAAAAGGGAAAATTTAGTCCTAATTGGCTTGGACCGTATATTGTTATTGAAGATTATGGATCAGGTGCTTATAAAATAGCGGGTGTAGATGGTACGCCTCTTAAAGAACCTATAAATGCTATGCACTTGCATAGATACTATGCTTAATTCCTCATTTCCTATCTTTTATTTCATGTATCTTCTTTGCACTTCTTCATAATTGGATAATATGTTAGCATATCTTGGTTAGAGCAAATAGAATTAAATGATGTTTTGTTTAATCTATATTGCTTCGTTCCTGACAAGCGTGTTTCTTTATTCTATGATTTGTCTTGAATTCATCTATGTAAATTGCAAAAGATCTACATTTTCATTATGCTGACATATTATACAATGTCTTTATGTGTTAAGTAGAGTTGTATCATGTTACTTATATGATTCTTAGGCTTAACACATATTTCTTCTCTATCATCAATGTAGTACTTGATTAAATATTTTATTTTTATTAAGTCACACATGTATCAATTTAATCATGGAGCATTGAGAAATCAATCACATGGAAATTAAATTCAGAACATACATGTACATCTACCAAATGTATTAACTTTAATCAAAATACACATTTTTTTAGGCATTAAAGATAACACGTTTGAGACAAAGAAGCATGTGTATATATATATATATATATATGGATCAATATACAAAGGTAGGTCACTATACATCCAAAATGTGACCTACCCTATATCATAAGATCATCTCCTATCCCTAGGGCTAGTGGCTGGAGAGTGACGACTAGATGCTCCCTCCTGATCTGGCCATGAAGGTGGACCCATAGGCGTATAGAGTGATATAGATCGTGAGTGACTTCGAGAAGAACTCCTACGATCCCTATCCATAAGAATCATGAGATACGAGGTAGCCTCGGCCTGAGCTACTCCTAGATCGTGTTGTGCCCGCTGAAGGTCCTCTGATAGAGCTCGCTCTCTCTCCCTCCATATTTCCACCTGTACTCGAAATGGGGAAAACAAGTCATCATGCCAACCCGCGTTCCCTTGAGGACTATAAGCAACTTGTGAGGAACTAGGGATCTGTGTTGTCATGGAAATATCTATCACTGCTTGCTGGATCAGGGAACGCCACTCCTGCACATTAGCTGTAGTAGTAGAACAGATTTTGTGTTAGTACCATTCTATGCCATCAAAACATTAATCAATCAATATAAACCTACTATACCTGGATCTCCCTCACGCCAGTAGGGATCGTGGTATGGTAGCATCTGTGACTAGGAACTACTAGGCTCCCCACGCTCGAATGATCTGTGTGCGATGGGTACAGGTCTCCATATCGCCTCGTGTTCCCCCTTTTGGGGAATAACGGGAGGATCTAAGGCTATGGTATCATCTCCTAAATGGTGTGGAGCTGTATCTGACTCCTCCTCATCATCCTCATCCTCATCCGCATCCTCGTTCTCCTCATCATCATCTCTATTTGTGTCATCCTCCTCTCCCTCCTCCTCCTCGGCACTAGGCTGATCTCCTATGGGCGGATCAGGACCTCCTGCCTCCTCATGACCCTCTCCCTCCTCTGGCTCCTCCGATCTGGATCCCTGATCCTCATCTCGATCTCCATGTCTCCATGACCTGGATGGCCTATCGGGTGATCTGGTGGAAAGATAGGCCTCGGGTATGTCCTCACAAACCAGGAGAGATACCTACGCTGTGCTCCGAGATCTACGGCATAATCAATGACCACATCCTGGTCGGACCCCTCTATATCTGTGATCTCGATATCATCTATCGTAGGTCTTGCTACTGCTCTGGGTCTGGGAAGGACTCGTGAGTGTCGAGTGTAGATGGGTACATCGGCTGGAACACACTACTCTAGCCCAAACTACCTCCGTACTCGGTTGAAGTAGAATGGGACTATGATATGTGGATATCGTCCTCTCAGTAGGCGGTTCCTCTGTAAGCATGCTAGCTATCTCTCCATTCCATCCCATCTGTGCATCCGCAGATATGGTCTCCATACAGTCACCTCAGCTGTCAATCTATCAAATGTCACTCTCCAATACAATAGATCCCCAAATCTCCACTCACTGGTAAGTGGATAATCAAATACCCTAGGTCGCTCGCTAGCCACACTCATTGGATAGCCGACAGGCCTGGTGCATGTAAAGTGCTCAAATATCCACACCTACAGAAGTGTGCATGTCATCAAACTACAACCCTGTCCAAAAACATACTCCTCGAGGTCATGATAGAGATGTGCAAGCATACTCCGACCCTAGGCATATACTCTCCTATGTCTCTCCATAGCCCTGATGCACCATGTGAGACCCCCATGCATGTGCGTACCTCGCCCGTTAGGGCAAACAGCTAGTGCAATGATGCCAATCATAAGACGTCTCATGAGGGGTACCTCTCCTGTAGGATGTAAGAGCCAGCTGACCATGATGCGACCTCTCATCTCACTCAGCATGACTCTCCCTATGTAGTATACCTGCTCCCTCTGATGATCCTCTGCTGACCGATTGGTCGCATATGTCACGATAGCTCCTTTGATCGGTAGGTGAAGTATGCGGTACACATCCTCAAGTGTCATTGTCATCTCCCCTACTGGAAGCTGGAATGTACATGTGTCAGGATCCCATCGCTCCATGAGTGCCATCAGCATCGCAGGATGAAATCGAATGGCCGGCATAAGAATCATATATCACAAACCTACTGTAGATAATGTGTCTCTCTCTGCCTGAGTCAGTCGGGGAATCTGATCTCGCAAGCTGTGAAGAATCTGCCCCGCTGTGTGCTCTCTCATGTATGGGAGACCCTGCAATACAAAAACATCAGTGTAATCAGTAATCAATCATCAAAATCATCTATGCCAAATACATAAACTGACGAACATCGAAAGCTAACCCTTGCCAAGTCCTGATTGGGACCATGGCGCCTTGAGGGGACCATGGCGCCCTGAGAGGACCATGGCACCCCATAGGGACCATGGTGCCCTAAAAGGACCATGGCACCCTGGATGGGACCCAGGGTTAGATTCTAGCGCCCGCATTCGATCACAGAAAATCAGAGTCAACAGAAATGCAGAAAGTCAAAGTCAAAGTTTAGTCAACTCACCTCGTCCAGTGGCTCGTCGTCAATCATGGCCTGTCGCAAGATCTCAATCCTCGTGGGAGGCTCTGGTCATCATGAAGGCATGATGATGGCTATGTGGGCTCTGCTGCAATGAACAATACTCAGAAATCAACAAAGTGACAAATGCAATAGTCACTTTCAAGGTATATACTTTCATTCCTTTACCTTTACTTTCAAAACCCTAATTTTCCTCTATCACTCATTTCATCATAACTTGAGTTTGGGAGATGCGATTTTCGAACCGTTTGTTGCGTAGGAATTGTATTTTCATTCCCTTACTCCCTTGAGGTTCCAAAATGTGCTCTGATGAAGCCTTTGTAGTGAACATCTCTCATCAATAATCGCTCACACAATTTGTCGTAAGTAAACATGCTACCCTATTTCACCTCCCTAACAAGCAAGCCGAAACAAGGGGGGCATATAGCTACTCACAAATTTCATCACTTTCCTTAGTAAGCTTTAGGTGATTTTGTGATCTAACGTGTGTTTTGTAGGGTGCGGTTCCTAACTGTGTACTGCAGATACCGCTGGGGGCTTCATTCGATGGACTTATGGATATATCATTTTTCAAATAATGTTTACTTTCCTGTACTTTAGCTTGCATATGCACGTACTACTCATATGACCACTAAAGTGAGGGCTAAATGTAGCATCATAAATTGTATGCACTTGCTAAAGCAGTACAATTTCACATCTAGTTTAGTACCCGCCTTGGCGCAGTTTGCATTTTGCATTGCATTTCTCCTTTAGCACTTAATTAATCAAATTAATTAGGTCTAAGGTTCTATTTCATCATCTTCCACATCATAAAGTTGGGCCCTTTCATTAAAGTGTGCCCCTTTCATTTTATTCCTCCAATACATCATTTAATCAAAAACCCTAATTAGGTCCTATTTTGAACTTGGGGGCTTGATTTCGGGGGTCAAAACATCTCGAAATCACCTGTAACTTCGAGATTCTCTCTAAAATCATCATATCCGACGGCCCTGAAAATTTGGTGAAAAGTTGTCAGGACCATGGCGCCCGGAGTGCACACGGTCCCGGACATTTTTCCCAAAATTTTAGGAGCGCGATCCAATCATAAAATAAAGTTTAACCCCAAGAAATTGGCGGGAGATTCAATCTCTAGGTCGGCCAAAAGTTGAAATTAAGACCTAGGGTTTCATATATAAGAGCTCTCTTTCTTCATTTGAAAGGATCCAGATTTTGATTGGAGGGACTTACTATGCAGCAAAAGAGTAGATCTTTGAAGACTTTAACAACATTCAACATCCATCCATCAAGCATTCATCAATTTCATTCATCCATTTAGGGCTTTGAAGGCATTGAAGAGCAATAAGGGATCACCGACTGAAGATTGGCTTGTACCCCTCCCTTGGGGTTGGGTATGATTTCATGTTGTTTTTCATGTCTTTGCATAAGCTTCATTATATCATTTACACTCATGCTTTAGATCACTTTGCATCTTGATTTGGAGCATTCACATTATCATTTACAAGCAATTAGGGTTTACTTTCTAGGTTGCTCTAGTTTGCTTACTTGCATTTTAGGATCTTGCACACACACAAGGTCTGCACACACATTACTTTTACAATACAACTTGGCTATTCGTGGAGGTGGAAATCACCAAAGCGGGGGTTTGACTAAGGCAAAACCCTATATAGCCGCCCAAAACACCTTTTTAGATATAAGTGCAGATTTCGAGATTCAGAGGACGCCGCAAGTTGCAGATCCGAAAGAAGCAGACGGAGACCGAACCAAACACCAAGTTTCAGAGCAAAAGACCAGGATAGGGGCATGGGGCACCCTAGTCCTACTAGGATAGGGGTGCTAGGCACCCTGGTCCCTGGGATAGGGGCGCTAGGCGCCCTGGTCCTTCTGTCAGACAGCATTTCCGACAGTCTTCCAGGTTGCAAAATAGCAGTTTCTGGTGCAGTTTCAGGAGCAGAATCAGGACAGTGGCACCCGCGCCCCTGTCCTGAACATTTTCACTCAGATTTTAGCTCTGGGTATGCATCTGCATTCTTGTCTTGTCCTTGTGTTTGCATCTTTCCATTGTTTAACTTCAATTCTACAATTTTGTTATTAGTTCATACTTGCACTTTGAGCTTAGGAATTGAACTTGCATCATTTTATCTTTCAATTACAACAAAGGAATAGAAACCCTAATAGGTAGCCCATGGCTCTCTCTTTCACAAAAAGAAGTAGCCAATTGTGTGATACCTCTAGGCTCTTTCGTATTCCGCAATGTGTGTCAAAAGGTAGGATTAGGACATGTTAACCTAGTCTCGCTTTTTTCCCCTACACAGTGGTCTCTTTTTCATTGTTTCTCCAATCGAGTACTTTTGTATTGAGATGTTAGCTGCATACATAAGCATCTTATATAGATTCATGCATTTCATTATCACTCATTCGCACTCATCTTATTGCATAGAAAAAAAAGAAAATTTTAAAATCTGCATTACTCGTTACTCTTTTTTTTCATTTATTTGCATACGAAAAGAAACATTCATATTCATCTGCATTACATACATCCATATTGAAAAAAAAAATGTATTCATATAGAATAAAGCATATAGAAGACATCTCATAATCGATCAACACAAGTACTATGAAATTCAATCAGATCTTGTATATATATAATCATCAAGTCTTAGGGTACAAAATAATGTCAGCTGACATATACAAACTCCCATCAGAGCAAGAATCGTAAGGGCTACAAAAAATGGGTGTGTCTACAAAATATCTCAGAGCTACAAAAAGAATATCTAGCTCTCGGCCTCTCCCTCATTGCCTAGTGGAGGAGGTGGGGCTTGCTGACCTGGATCCTAACGAGGTGCCCGAGCTCCCTCAGATCGCGCCATATACTATGAATATGGTACAACCTACTGAGCTACTAGAGCAGCTATGCTATAAGCCGCAACATAATAGTCTTCTCGACTCATCTAATGGAGAACCTCCTACTGAAGAGTGTCTCGCTCTACCCTCATCGCTGCAACCTGACGATCGTGCTCTATTTTAAGATCCACTAACTGATGGTCTCGCTCTGCCAGCTGAGTCTATGCCATTGTCAGTTGTGAGTTGTGACTGTAACCTCGCTAGGCATGCTCTCATCGATTGCGATGTGACTCCCCTTGCTCCTCTCTCCTTTGTTGGACCTGTCTCGGCCCTGCTCTCTCCTCCACCCTCCGACACTCTCACTCCACCAAGTCTCACTCCAACTATCCCTAAGGATCCACCCTCTCCTCTCTACTACCTACCACCAGCTGGTACCCTGTTGCTACTAGCACTAGGATCACCACCTACCCGCCTCAGAGCCTTGGCTCTCTGTTCCTATCTTTGTCCTTGTCCATGTCCCTGTGCAGGGGCATCATCCTCTATCTCCTCTATGCGAGGTACCTGCTCAGTTGGATCCATAAATCTCAGGAATGGATGTTGTTGGAACCAATCTCTATACTGGGGCAAGACCCTCGTATCTGCAACATCATCCATATAGTCCCATCTCAAATGTTGTAACCCATTCCGCTCCTGCATACTCAAGGCATAAGATAATCTTGGTGCCCATCCTTGCCTCTCCTCATCTACATAATGTGCATATGCAATGTACTCCTACGAAATCCCCTGAGGTCTACCATACTGCCTCATCACTCAGGAAACAACGAATCACTTGACTACTATCTGTGATCTACCGATGAGTGGGCGAGTCATGAACAAATCCCTGCGAACAACCCTCCAATCATCCCATGGCTCTAGACCCCTGTATAGTCTCCATGTCATGGCTATCAAATCATCTAGCTATCGTCTCCAAAAAATTGTCTTGCCCAGATGGGGCTGAGTAACATATCCTAAATATCTATATACAATGGGATGACCGAAATCTCTGTCGTCATTTACAATCGGCCTGCAAACTGGGAGGTGCTCCTAGGCCCATACCTGTAAAATCAAAACTTCTACAGCCATACTCTTCCCCTCCCTATATACAATCTCATGCATCTCACAATACATGTGCGCTAATATACAAGAGCCCCAGCCTAGTCTTTGAGTGTTCTCAATAAGCCTCTCTAACATCCTGCCCCATCCACACAAAAAACCCTATTGTCCCATGTCCGGCATCAAAAAACAACTGATAAAACCTGCCAAGATGCAAGCAAGTGGAAAGTCCTCACTGTATCTGGTCATCATCACGTCCCAACAGATAGAACGTGTCAGAATATTAGGATCCTTGAAAACATATCTAACAGCTAGTAACCCAGGAAGTTGCGTTGCATCATAATCAAACTTATCCCCAACAAAAGGGATATGGAGAATCCTGTACACATCCTCGAGAAGTGATGGTCATCTCCCCAACTGGAAAGTGGAATGTGTTATGCTCAGAATGGAATCTCTCTACAAGCGTAATCAGCATTCCGTGATTCACATGGATATCAGGTAAATCAAGAAGGTGGGTCAATCTGCACAAATCAATATGTACCCGGTCAACCTCTGACAATTGACACACTAAGGTCATCTTTATCATCAGATGCTCAATCTCGCTTCAACTTTGCACTCAATTTCTCATCAATCAATGCTGAATCTCAATTCAATTCTACATATCAACTTTGCGCTCAATTTCTCATCAATCAACGTTGAATTTTCAAAAATTCCTCTGAATCAATTTGTGCTCAAATTATTATCATCGTTAACAATTGCCTAATCATCATGTACCCTCTCTATCTTTCGATTTCGTTCCCGAGGGGGCATACTCATGACCTCATGACCTCAAATCTTCAAAGTCGAGAAAATTTTCAAATCTTTACCAAAAGTCGAGCCAAAAAAAATAAAAATATTTTTCAACTAAAGAAAATCAAATTCTTATTACTAAGGGGCATCTCAGCTTCATCACTTCACATCAAGTTGAGATCTCTTGATCATCTGAATTGAATCAATTGCTAGGGGCATATCAGTTTCATTGCTTCATGTCAAGCTGATATTGTCTTCATCTGAATCAGTCTCTTAACATTAATCAGTTTTGTCACTTTTCATCAAGTTGATTATTCATTTAAACTCAAATCAAGTGTTTAAAGAGTATCTTCGATCACATGCTCAATCTAAGCAAGTGTTTAGTTTCATCACACTAAATCAAGCTAGACAGTTTATCTTCGCTCATTGTACCTTGATCCATCAAGTTCAAGATCGATTTTATCTTCCCTCATTATGTCTAGATCAATCAAGTTCTAGACCAGTAAGATCCGCTTCTTGATCAATCAAGTTCAAGTTCGGTATCTTTGCTTTTTATCATTCCTAGTTCAATCAAGTTCGGGATCAGTATCGCTTTAATCAACTATGTTCAACTTCATTGCTTCAAATAAAGCTAAACACCTCACTTTTCATCTGGTTCATGATCAATCAAGTTCAGAACTGGCATCTCCTAGACATCAACTATTCTTTGAACCAACATGTTGCTCACACATTAATTCAAAGAGGGGCAAATATAATACCCTAAAATTGGTCATCTAAACCATGGGCCCCTAATCTCGACAACATCACCAAGGTCCTAACCAAAGGCAATTAAATCAATCTTGAGCACATTAATTAATTCTTTAATCATCAAATGTCACATGGCAAGTCAATTACTCAATATTAATTATTTATTTAATTAATTGAATCATTCCAAGAATATCATTTTGATCAATAATCCTGTTTAATTTATTAAATATCCTAGCATATTTAATTAATTAATAAATTTGTCATTTAATCATGCAAAAAAGGAATTAATTTATTACAAAAGAGGAATTAATCACAAAGCAAGAGTTAAATTGAAAATAAAATAAAATAATTGAATTGAAAGAGAAATCAAACTTGAGATATTAATTGTTTTCTCTAAAATTGGAACTCCAAGCTTTTGAGAAAAAGAAGTTCAGTTGCATTAAAAGACTCTTTTCTTGAATAAATAAAAGAATTATCTATTTTTATCACAAGTGCATGGAATTAATTAATTCTTATTTCTAATGCAAATTGAACTTCTTATTTAAATGCATTTCAATTAAACTATAATTGGAATCTATCTCAAGGTTAATTGAACCTGATTTCTCAATTATTTCAATTAATTCTAAATTGTGCTTTTTTGATCTCTCTTTTGAATTTCTATAAATTCAGCCTTCAACTCTCATTCAAATCATCTTAGAGATATTTGAAAAACACCTTGGAGATTATTATTATGCTGATTTTGCTTTGGAGTCATTGAAGATCTCATGCTCGCTTTTTGAGATTATTTGCATCTTAGTTTATCTTTTTCCATGTTTAGTTTATTTCATTATTGCTTGAATCACTATTGCTTGAATTATTCATCCATATTTCATCCATATAGCTTAAATATCATGCTCATATAGATTAAATCCTTCATCTTGGTGTAGTCTAGTCACTGGTATTGCTTATAAAAATTTGAGAGCAATCTTATACTCGCATCTTTTAGAAGGCAATTAGTCGCTTTGTTATGCTTTATTATTTATTAATTATTGATTTACTAACCATACATGTAATGACTTAATTGAAGTGTTGTGCCTACAACTATCAGAACCTTTTCACTTTTTCACACACACATTTTTCAATTTTTCATTCTTTTTCAAGATTATCTCCATTTGATTTCTTTTCAATTTTTAATTCTTTTTTCCCAATTAATTCTTTTTTTATGATTTAATGGAAAAATGATTTATTTAATTAAATATGCTAGGATATTTAATAAAATAAATAGGATAATTGTTTAAAAATGATTTACATGAAATGATCAATTAATTAAATATATATTTAATTAATTCAGAGTGATTAATTTGCCATGTGACATTTGATGATTTAAGAAATTAATTGTGTTCTCAAGATTAATTTTAATTGCCTTTGGTTAGGACCTTGGTGATGTTGTCAAGATTAGAGGCCCATGGTTTAGATGACCATTTTTAGGGTATTGCATTTGCCCCTCTTTGAATTGATGTACGAGGAGCGCATTGATTCAAAGAATAGTTGATGTCAAAGCGAGAAATGAGTTCTAAACTTGATGGATCACAAACCGATGAAGAGAAAGATGTTCAGCTTGATTTGAAGCAATGAAACTCAACAGATTTGATTAAAGCGATATTGATCCTGAACTTGATTAAACAAGGACCGACAAAGAGCAAGATATTGTTCTTGAACTTGATTGATCAAGAAACAGGCATCGATCTAGAACTTGATTCAACTAGATAGAGCGAGAGATGCAACCGATTCTGAACTTGATTGAACAAGAATTGATTGAGCAAAGTGATAAGACCGATTCTGAACTTGAATTAACAAGAACTGATTAGCAAGAGAGAATGTCTAGCTTGATTTGATGTGATGAAATTGAACATCAATTTGAAGATTGATTCAAATAAGGACAAAGATTTATATGCCCCTAGAGATTGCTTTATCTGACATTGAAGAATCTCAACTTGATGTGACGTGATTTAGTTAAGATGCCCCTAGTAACAAGATTTAATTGATGTTCTTTGTTTGAAAATATTTTCGCTCGACTTTAGATGAAGATTTGAAAAATATTCTCAACTTTTAATGATGATGATCGTTGAAAAAATGTTATGAGGTCAAGAGTATGCCCCCTCGGGAGAGAAATCAAAAGATAGCAAGGGTACCATGATTTTAGGCAATTTTTGAGTGATGATAATTATTTGAGCATGAAGATTGATGTTGAAGAATTAAAATCAAATTTGATTTGAGAATGAAATTGAGATTTAGAATTGAAGCGCAAAATGATTCGATAATTGACTTGAGGATGAAAGTGCTAAGTGGTCAACGTCGTGAAATGTCAACTAGAGAATTGACATCAGATTTCAATTTCGATCCCGAAAATGGACTCAAGACAATCGATTTAGCTTAGGGTACAAGTTTTACGTCCATCGAAGCAAGTTGAAAATTAGGGTTTGGGTTATATAAGGGGTTCATGATCATTTTCAATTCATCTCCACCTCCCAAAGTTTGAAATTTGAAAAGCCCTATGCGAAGAAAAATGGCTATTCCAATCCAGGAGCATCGATTCGAGCACCAGAGAAGACATAATTGACCACGGAACTATGACCCAGTGGTAAGTGATCAATCTTAAGCCTTTGCATTTCTTCAATTTTGAATTTTTGTTGATTTTTTTGCATTTTATTTTCGTTCAAAGTCATTTTGCCTCGTTTTGTCATGTGGGTTGACATCGTTTCTCGTACGACAAACTGTCCTCCGTCTGTTTTGTCATATGGACATATAGGGTTTGTCATCTGGTTTTGTCCCATGACTCATACGAGATGTTCTTAGTTTCCCATTGTATCATGTGATATGTTATGTTTTATCGTATGGGAATGTTTACTCGTGCGAAGTGTAATCTTTATTTGTATGAGTTTATGCTTGTCTAGTGAAAATTCGTATGAAAAACAGTAAGCAATTTTTAGGGTCTAAACATCAATTGTTGATTTTGCATTTGGTATATTTGGATTTGCAAGCATTTTTAGCATATTTTTAGCACAATTTCGATTACTTGCTGACAATCTTTATGTTTGATTTTGCAAATTCGGTTGCCGGATATCCTATTTTAGTGTGTATATCTGCCAACAATGAGGTTAGTCTATGGGTTATCAGATGCAGATAGAGCACATATTGATTTGTGTGGTTTTGGATACCTTCTTCAGATGCCTGATATCCATGTGAATTACAGGATGTTGATTGCTTTAGTAGAGTGTTTTCATTCAGAACATAACACCTTCCATCTACTAGTTAGAGAGATGATGATTACCCCAGAGGATGTATATAAGATTCTGAGGATTTCATTTGTTGGAGATAATGTTTATTATCATTCTACTGAGGTACCAGGTGTTTTAGCATTGAGATAGATATTCCATGATGAGACTATTCTTGAGCGTGCCATCTCATGGGATGATTTGATGAGCAGATATGGTGAGCAGTACCCACTGACATGTGTTTTAGTGGGTATTATCAGTTGTTTTGTTATGCCTGATAGAGGGCAACAGGGTTTTATTTGTGGTTGGGCTAGTGAAGTAGAGGGTGGATGTGAGGAGGAGAGAGCAGCTCCTAGGCAGGTTAGGCAATGGAGAGATGAGTAGGGACGCAGAGATGCTGGGAGAGAGAAAGGGGTACTAGACATGATGCAATCTCTGAGAACTAGGTTGACAAGGTTTGTAGTCACATTTGACAATGGCGCAAACGTAGCTTCCAGAGCAGGATCAACAGCTTGTTGAGGTTAGAGCAGAACATGATACTCACTAGCGAGAGGTGTTACATCAGATGAGTTGAGCAACTTACTATGTTGCAACTAACAGTGTAGTGGTCCCAGTAGCACAGCAGGTTGTTCCATATTCTCAGTATATGGCTCGATCGGAGGGAGCTAGGGCACCTAGATAGGACGTTGGTCAGTAGGCACCACCTCCTCCACCTGGTGATGAGGGAGAGGCAGAGAGCTAGCTTGTTATATCTCTTAGGTTTTATTATATACCCCATTTTTGTAGCCTATATGATCCTTGCTCTGATGAGACATTGTATATGACAGTGGATATCATTTGTACTATGAGATATTGAGATTATGATGATACATATGAGATATTGATTTGATTTCATCGTACTTGTGTTGATTGATTATGAGATGTCTTTTTGTATGCTTTATTCTATCTGTATGCATATATGTTCAGTATGGATGTGTGCAATGGAGATGTGTATGAATGTTTATTTTTTTTTGTTTTCATATGCAAATAAATGATGAAAATGAGTAACTACTAACTAGTAATGCAAATTTTTATTTTTTTCATGCAATAATATGAATGCAAATAAATATATAATGAAATGTATGGATATATAAGATGATCATGTATGCAGCTAAAATCTCAATATACAAGTACTCGATCGTAGAAATGATGATGAATAAGATACCACTGAGCCGAGAAATGATGATGCTTCAAACTCTCATTCAAAAGATAAAGAGATTATTGTTATCATGTCGAAATCACTCAAAATGCATAAAATTTAGAATGAATGCAACCTAAACCTAGTCACTGGATTTGGAATTCTTAGTTTTTATTACTGAGTGTTTTATAATCACAGCAAGAAAAATAGAGTTCCTTTCTTTTCGTACATAATATTAATTATCTTATCCGTAATGACCCTTTTTTCGTTCACATCCTTGGATAGATGATGCATCCATCCAGATTGCACATTAGAGAAATTCCCTCAAACAAATAAATAAATGACTCCAACCTCCCTGTAACATACAAATAAGCGAAGTCGAGGTATGTGTGTCGATTTAAACTTGATGTGAAGGCACTTGTCACAGACACCCAGCTGATTAGATGTTTCTAGATCATTGGATTCATTCCTAAAAGCAGAAAAAAAAAAAAAAAAAAAAAAAAGAAGTATTATGCCCCCCAATCCTTGCTCCTCTTAGTCAACATAGAATTCCTCGACTTACTCAAAGGGAATAATAATCGAAAGCCAATGTAAATGACAACACACAAAGAAAATTTCATGCATATCTCAAATAGTTTAGTGATTATTTTCAGTAGTCTTGTTTTGCTTGTGTACTTAGTGATAAAACTTTGCACTGGATAGGAGACAAGTGACTGACTCAAAGTGGATGACCTGGTACTACCAACAAAAAGATGACTTGGTTGATATTTCTTAGGACATGTAAATGGATCAGTCGATTACCCTAAGACTAGGACATTCATTGGTTTCAAGCCATGAGGGTTCTAAAAGAACCAGGATGTCACAAAAGTGACTAAAAGATATGTATAAGCGAAAGCCACGATGTAGGAAAGTAGGAATAAAAATGGGAAATGCCAACATTGCATTGATAGATGGAGCGCTTGAGTACAAGAGGCGTCTGTTTACCAGGTTTTCACCTGCTTGGCAAACAATTTTATTTTACTTTATTTATATTTTCTTTTTCTTTTTTTCAGGACATTTTAGGATTTTTAGGATTTTTTCAGGACATTTTAGTTGTACAAGTTGTTGGAGTAGAGAATTATAAGTGAAGAATTTATTCAAGTGGATGGTGTTGATCGGTTCATGGAGTTTTTCTCCTTCCAATGTTGAGAGTTGATAGGCACCAGAGCCAAAGACTGTAGTAACGATGTAGGGACCCAGCCAGTTGGGTTCAAACTTCCCTTTGTTGTCTCAAAACTGTTGATTTTTAGGATTTTCTCTCAAAACAAGGTCACCAACCTGAAATTATCTTTGTCGAACTTTTTTGTTATAACCTCTAGACATTATCTTTTGATACGCTCTCAGATGATCAAATGCCACTTGTCGACATTCATCCAACAACTCAAGTTATTGCAATCTAGATATTTTGTAGTCTTCATCAGTAACAAGACCTTGCAAAGAAACTCTCAAAGATGGTTGTTCAATAGGTAAGACTGCTTCGGACCCATACACCAAAGAAAAAGGTGTAGCCCCAGTAGGTGTTCGAATACTTGTTCTATAAGCCCGTAGTGCAAGATTGAGCTGCGAATGCCAATCCTTTCTAGATTTATTTATTGTTCTATGTAAGATAGTCAACAGATTTTTGTTAGATGCTTCAGCTTGTCCATTACCTTGAGGGTAGTAGATGGATGACCAATCCTGTTTGATTTTGAATTTTTCACAGAGCTCATCTAGATCTTTGCTTTTGAATTGTCCTCCATTGTCAGACAAAATGGAAGAAGGTATCCCATGCCTGCATATGATATAGTTAAGGATGAATAGAGCTACTTGTTTACCAATTGCTTTAATTAGTGGAACCGCTTCTACCCACTTAGTGAAATACTCAGTGGTAGTTATAATAAACTTGTGTCTATTAGATGATGCAGGATATATTTGGCCAATGAGATCAAACGCCCATTGTTGAAAAGGCCAATGTGTAATAAAAGGTATGAGATCCCTTGTTGGAGCACATATGAGATTCCCATGTAGCTGACACTTCTCACAAGTTTTAGCAAATTTTATAGCATCTTTCTCCATATCTGGCTAGTAGTAGCCAGCCCTTAGTAGTTTCCAAGCTAAAGTTAAACCGTTTGAATGGGATCCACAAATACCTTCATGGACTTTAGATAATGCACGTTGGGACTCTTCAGTTTCTAGACACCTAAGCAAAGTACTATCCAAACCTCGCCTAAATAGATCGCTAACGATGATGACGTATTGTGAAGCATTTCAGATTAGGTTCCTTTTCTCATTACGGGTAAGATTAGCAGGGATAATTTGGTCACACAAGTAAGAGTAAATGTGGTTGTAGCAAGATGAGTCATGTCCAATAATAGAACAGACCATCTCGAACTCAAGAGAATCATAGGCAGGATAATGTAGCTCTTCCACTGGGAATTCAAAGCGAAAATTAGATTCTTGTAGTTGTGGTATAGACGCCAAGGTGGCCATAGCATTTGTTTCTCTATTTGTTGATCTGAGAATCTGCTGAAATGATACAAAGGTAAATTATTTCTTGAGATCATCAACCATTCTCTTATAAAGAATCAATTTCTCATCTCTAGTCTGATATATATCATTGATTTGGTTGATAACTAGCTGGGAGTCTCCATAGATGTGTAATTCAACAACCTTCCATTCTATAGCCAGCTTGATCCCATTTACCAAAGCTTCATATTCTGCAATGTTGTTTGTGCAAGGGAAGAGAATCTTGTAAGCCTTTGGGATTGAATATTTTTTAGGAGTAATAAAAAGTATTCCAACACCAGAACCATGTTGAGTGAAAGACTCATCAAAGAACATTTTCCATGATCATTGAGTAAGGTGCATGATGGATTCATTCAAAATTTCTATGTGCAAAGGTTGATTGTCTTCAAGTGGAGCATCAACATGTTGATCTGTAATGACCTATCCTTTGATGGTTTTGCATTCTACATATTCAATATCAAATTTTGTAAGAACCATGACCCATTAGCCAATCTTCTTATAAGTGTTGCTTTACTGAGAAGGTATTTGAGTGGATCAATCTTAGCCATGAGTTTAATAGAATGTGCTAATATGTAGTCTCTTAATTTTTGTGATGCAAAGACTAATGCCAAACAAGCTTTTTCTATGATAGTATAGTTCATCTCATAAGACACCAAGGTCCTACTGATATAATATATAGCACGTTCTTTTTTATTTTCATCTTGTTGTGCTAGAAGTGCCCCCAGTGATGTATCTGTAGTCGATATGTATAGAATCAATGGTTTACCTTGAATTGGTGGCATCAATATAGGTGGGTTTGAAAGATATTCTTTGATTTGTTTTAGATGTTCTTCACAATCTTCATCTCGATTGTATTTGGCTCCTTTTCATAATGCCTTTGTGAATGGTTGAGCTTTATCTGCTAACTGAGAAATAAAGTGTCTTATTGATTGGAGGCATCCTTGTAAACTTCTAGTTTGACTGATATTCTTTGGAGGTGGTATTTCCATGATAGCCTTTACCTTTTCTAGATCCACTTCAATTCCTTTCGCTGAAATAATATATCCTAGGAGCTTACCAGATGTAACTCCAAATGCACATTTCTTAGGATTCACACTGAGTTTGAATTTTTCCATTCTATCTAATATTGGACCTAGTTCTGATAGATGTGTTGATCTTGTCATGGACTTAACTAGAGTGTCATCGACATAATCCTCCATGTTTTTGTGCATCATGTCATGAAAAATTATCATTACGACTCTTTGATAAGTAGCACATACGTTCTTTAAACCAAAGGGCATTACATTCCAATAGAAGGCTCCCCATGCACAGGTAAATGTTGTCTTTTCTTGATCTTCGGGTGCAATTTTGACCTGATTGTATCCCAAAAAACCATCCATTAAAGAGTATATTTCATAGCTAGCAGTCATGTCTACGACCATGTCTATATTGGGTAGTGGAAAATCATCCTTCGAATAGGCCTTGTTTAAATATTTGAAATCAGTGCAAACACGGATTGATTTGTTAGGTTTAGAAATAGGTACAATATTAGATATCCATTCGGCATAATCAATTGCTCTGATAAATCCAACTTTTAGCAATTTTTCTAGCTCATTTTTTACAAGTAATACAACGTGAGCATGCATTTTTCAGAGTTTTTGCTTAATAGGTTTAACTCTAGGAGTAATAGAGAGATGATACATGATGAGGTCAGGATCCAGACCTGGCATATCAGCATATGTCCATGCAAAATTGATCTTCTTTTCTGTGAAGAAATCAGCAAATTCTTTTAGTTCTTCAACTAACAAGGATTGAGCTACATGTATGGTGTGAGGAGCTTCTTTTGTTCCAATATTTACTGGCTGTATAGGTT
Organism: Cryptomeria japonica; assembly: GCF_030272615.1. Taxonomy (NCBI): domain Eukaryota; kingdom Viridiplantae; phylum Streptophyta; class Pinopsida; order Cupressales; family Cupressaceae; genus Cryptomeria; species Cryptomeria japonica. Next base: position 420,539,535 of record NC_081405.1, on the reverse strand, counting down.
CAATTAGCACTGACAATCGCTCTTGAAAGTGATCAGGCAAAATGTCAAGTATCTCACCTTCAAGTGCCTCAGAGAGGTTTTCACCATTAGGTACGTCCCTTATTTTTACTATTTTTTATTATGACACCGCCACAGTGTGGTTTTCGCCATCAGATCTCTTATTTTTCTTTTTTTGATTTTTGTGACTAAGATACTTGACACTTGCTACTATCATGTTCCCACTTTTGTTCACTATTGGAAGAGCCCATTAGTTCAACTACATTAAGATAGCAAGCTAATGTGTAGTCATTAGCAAAGGTAGGTATATTCAAAGGTTGGTCATGAAGAGTACGGTCAATCAGTTCAGGGTGTACCAAGGATAAAGTTTTAATAGGTTCAAGGGAGTTCATGGTATTATCATCATAACCTCGGACCTACAAGTCGAGTTCTAGAAAACTACCTTGCGTAAGTGTCTCGAAACCAAGAAGATTTACAACACGATTATCGAAGTGTGTGTTAATATTTAGTGGACCTAACCCAACATACCTACTCCTAGCACTATCCTCTACTCTAGACTGGACTACATATCATGGTTCGACAGTAACAAGATCAGCAAGCAGAATCTCAACATTCATGATGGAGTAGTCATAGTTTGATGTTGAATAGGTATTGTCATAAATAGAGCTTATGTCAGAGTGATCAGAGTCATAAGATGAATTTTATGACTCTTCTTCAATTGATTGAGTAAAAGTATATATAGCATCATTATTTACATCTTTGATGTTGCAAGTTACAGATAGAATCCCTCCCCTAGCCCGAACTATCGCCCTCCACCATATAATAGTAGGGGCCCTCCCACCCATGTATAGTATAGAATCGAGAAACCCTTACCCCCCTACAAGAAATATTGAAGCTTTGACATACTTGTTGGGATAATCTTGATGGCTTTGTTAGTCTCTATTGTCTTTTCCATTCGGCTTCCTCTAGAATAATGACTGGCCCTACTTCTGTAGCTTTTAATTCTTATTTTGCAGTTCCATACCTGAGCTATTCTATCTCATTAGAGGGAGATATAGAAGGTGAATCATTTTCTTGTGTTCTTTCTTCTTTTAGCTATTGCTCATAGTCTCCTCATCTTTTTAGTTTGATTTCCTCTATTTCCTTTTACAACTTTAAGCATATTATCTCTTGTGCTTCATCTATGATATCACTAGATTCTTGAGGAGTTTTTGTAGTAGATGTATCTGAGAGATGATCTAGACCCCATTCATACTCATTTGAGTCAGTTTCTGAATCATCTATTTGTGTTCTACCTATATGTGTGACTAGAATGTTCGGTGGTGCAAACAACTCTTTAATTCCTTCAATTTCTTCTCTCATGTCTTCTGGAATTTCTACTTCTTATAGTGTTATTGCTATCACAATTGGAACTTGATTACCAACTGCTTCTTCTCTCTTGATTTCCAATTCTTCTTGTTTATTTTCATACTCTGTCGAAGTTTGTTGAGTATTGATTTCCTGTGATGTTGAAGGTAGTATCTTTTTCCTCCACTTAGGTTGATGATGAGAAGTATGTTTCTGATCTGATGACTTGCTTAGATTGTATCTGAGTCCAACTTTATCATTTGTAGACTTATTTTGTAGCTAAATAGGTTCAACAATACCTTCTTGACACTTGCCTAAAGGACCGGTACCTGAATATCCCATGTGTTGAATCATCTTATAGCCTGGACCATATTGTGTCGAGGAAATTTCACAATGTCATATATCTTTGTTTTTATTATCTTCTTTGAAAAGCCATTTGAGAACAACATCCTCTTCTATTTCATCTACAAGGGAAGTAGAGGACTGTACAAAGATACCATCATAAATGACATTTGGAGTTGAATTTTGTGGCTTCATAACCTCTAAAGGTTTTCCCGACTGTCTTGGTGATGGAGAAAGAGACATTAGTGAAAGTACAGTTTCTATTTTGTATCCATCCATGCCAATATCTATGATTTTCAATTTATTTTCTAAATCTTTCATCAAATTTGTTGAACTTTCAGCTATAGAGGTTGCTCTGTTATGAGGAACAAAAGTATTAGTACTATGTGTTAATGCATTATAGGTATAGCTTGTATCAGCAGGAATACTGACTTCAACTCCGTTATAAGGAAATTTCAAGCATTGATGATATGTAGATGGTACTTAGTCATTTCATGAATCCATGGCCTACCTCGTAAGATGTTGTATGAAATAGGAAGTTCGAGCACTTGAAAGATAACATCTCTTTCCACAGGTCCTACCCTGATCGCTAATAGTACCAGACCTTTAGAGGTTATCTCTTCTTCATCATAAGCTTTGATTGTTATTTTCTTTGAGGATCAATGACATTTTCAGAAAATCCCAGTTGTGTCAGTAGATTGTAGGTACAAATATTCAACCCAATGCCTCCATCTATCAAAACATGTTTGACTTAGTGTTTATGGATCATAGTTTCAATGTGTAATGGTTAGTTATGCGGGTGATTCAGTGAGTTATCATCTTCTTCGAAGAAAGTGAGGTAATGAGACAAGGTCACGTGACCCACCATAGATTGAAACTGATCTACATCTAAATCTTTAGGGACATTAGTAGTGAGTAAAGATTTGTCCAAGATCTCTCTATGAGCAGAAGAGATCTTAAGCAATTCAAAAATGGAGATTTGGGCATTAGTTATTTTCAATTGTTCAACAATGCTATAACCAGGAGAGGATGATGAAGCCAGTTGTTTAGATTTAGTCGTGATTGTATCTAGTTGTCTGTTTGAAGAAGTTGGTAGGTTTGATGTTGTTTGAGCAAAAGTTGAGGAACTAGCTCCTTGGAGAGTAAGCTTCTTTTGAGCACAGGTCACAGCATTGGCAGTTTGTACTTTATTATATTATCTTTGATTATGATCACATTACAATACTCAGATTGGGAAGATTCAATCATGTTGATCACATTGTCATTGTTACTGTAGATGTAATTGACTTTGGCACCTCCCTTGTATTGTGAGGAATCACCTTGTTCATAAGCGGGTAAGGGATCTTTAAAAGCTTTGTGATCAACATTAGTCGTGTGATTTCCAACAATAATTTTGCCAGCATTGATGAGGTCTTGAATCTCATGTTTGAGCTTCATGCAGTTGTTTGTTATATAACCCTTATTTCGATGATATTCACAGTACTCATTTTCCCTCCACCATTTAGGTTTAACTTCTGGATCATATGGTCTAGAGTTGTCTAGCAATGTTATCAAGTCATTTACCAATAAATTTTTAAAAGTTGATTCATACGATTCTTCTAGAGGAGTGAAATCGAATTTAGGCTTTGAAAGCCAAGGTTTCTCTTTAAACCATTCTTTTGATTTTTTTGGAGGATTTTCTACTACAATTTTAGCTTCTTTGAGTGCTTGTGTGCAACTAGCCAGATTAAATATTGTGGGTTTTGATTTTTCTTTAACAGTGTCTACCACTCCATCATTAACAACGTTTCTATTGTTATCTTTGTCATATTTCTAGTATTTGTTCTTTTCTTTGGAACTAGAACCTTGTTGTGTTTCTTTCCAAAGTGATATATCTCCTTTCTCTATAAGCACATCTTCTATTCTGAGGGCACTATCTACCATTTTTTTGAATGAAGGGTACACTTTCATTTGGATACTGTATTTCAATTCAAGGATCAGGTTATTGATGAAGATATCCATCTTCTCAGAATCTAGAATAGTCTGTGAATATCTAGAGAACATCTTTCTCCAACGTTGAAGAAAAGTGAGAAAAGACTTTTGTTTTATGTTTGGTATTGCAAAGCTCAATCATAGTGACTAGATGATGAATGTTATAGGAGTACTGTTGGAGAAACAATTCGATTAATTCCTCAAAAGTTTTAATTCCCAAAGGTAGGCTTGAAAACCATTCCATAGCTTGTCCTCCTAAACTCCTTGGGAAAAGGCGCATGAGATATGTTTGTTCATGCATGAACTCCATACATAAAGCACAAAAATCTCTAACATGGTTTTGAGGATCTGCATTTCCATCATATTTGTCAAACTTGGGAATCTCCACTCTTGAAGGAAATGGAGGCATGTAAAGGTTTTTGTCAAATGGAAATGGGCATATTGTGTCCAGAGAATATTGTTTTGATGATTTATCCTTGTTTTTCAGTTCTGTGATTTCAGTCTGTAACGCTTGCAATTGTTTGTTTACCAGCATTAAAGGTGTCTCTTCCTCTTTAGTGATAAGGGTTTCAATGTTATAATCAATAGGAAGTTTAGTGCCTTGCTTTGCTAGCCCTAGAAAATGTTCTTCCTTTTCTCTAGTCATGATGATTTTCATCATTTTTCATAAATGTTTATCCTTTAACATCTATTTATAACAGCTTCTGTAGGTTCAGAGGCTTTAGATTGCTTGATGAGGAATCACTATCAGTAGCATGGATGTTAAGGTTGTCATAAGTATCGTGTTTAGCAGCTTGTCTTTCTTGCCTTTCTCCAGACATGGTGGGAGATAAGGGTTGATCAAAAATTGGTAGATTTGATGATGAAGGCTTATTAGAGATGGGCTCTTCTACAAAGAATGGATTGTCTTTTAATGAAAAGGATGGCCCTTTACCTTTGTCAATTTTCTTGCGAGAACTTCTGGTTTGAACAGACATTTCTGACTAATATGACCGAGAGCTAGATGTGATGCAGAAGTCGAGATCAAATTGCGGCTATTTGTTCGTTTAACGTAGTGATTGAGTAACTAAGATTTAGTCTAGTTTTAGGAAAGATCTATCCTATATAAGACGTGACCTCAATAACTTAGTGTGATTTGAGAGAAGTGACTAAGACTTAGTCTGGTTTCAGGAACAATCTATCTTGTGTAAGATGTGGTTTAAGTGACTTAAGTTTGATAAGTGGTTGATTGAACTAGCTGCGAGATGATCGACAAAATTGTGCAACACAACGATAGGGGTACACTATCAAGATTATTTATGCTCAGTATTATGATGACCAGTTTTATGCTCGTTGTAGACTGATTTAGGCAAGTTTGACTGTTCTAGACTGACAAAATCAGGAATTCATACGACAGAGTTTTCAGACCCAGACGACAGTTTAGCAACTCTCAAATGATTAGTTTCTCGTACTAGTTGTTGTCTAAACTTGTACAACAATTTGGTGGCCTCCAGACGACAATCTATTGAGTATGATAGTTATTCGTACGATAGTATGATAAGGGTCAGATGACAATTGTGCAGACTCGTACGACAATTTTAACAAAGCCAAACAACAAACTGATAGGACCAATGAAGACTCGTACGACAATACATATGTAGCAGGACAAAAATTTAGCAGACTCGTACAACAGAAGACTAGACAAAGATGAAATTCTAACAGACAGAGTTTTGACACCTGACAGAGACCAGTTTTTTATAAGGTTTGAGTTTTTGATGACTGACAGAGACCGATTTTAGATACAAACAGAGTTTTGATCACTGAGTTGTTGATGTTTTTGATTCATTTTCTCCAGTTTCAGTATTTTTGTTTCAATTTCAAGGATGAAAACATAGTAAACACGCAAGATGTATAATGACTTCAATCACAGCACGCTAACCCTATGAAAGTTGGCTTAGAGAAGAAAATCTTTGCTTGCTGACATAGGTACACACCCAATAGCTAATCAGAATAAGGTCAATGAGTCTCACGCAATGGATTCTCAACGTTGTATTAGCCGACTCCAAATGCTAATGGAGGCATGATATGGAAAGTGTCTTGGGAGAGTTACTATCTCTCTTGCACAAAGATTATCCCTCTTTCAGAGGTGAATCGGGTAGCCTCTATCTTATGATTCTTAGTCAGGAATTTTATTCAAAATTACCCCTTGAAGTCACGCAAGCATGATTGAGGCCTATAGCCCAACAAGGTACCAAAACAAGTTGTAGTCACGTAAACGTGATTAAGACCACGGGGCCCTACAAAATGCTCGATATGAGAGATCTCAAAGAGAAAACTCAAATAATACTGTCCTATGAGACTTTAATCTCTAGAGGCCTATTTATTATATTGAGTTGGAATGCTCAGGTCCAACTGTACTCACTTGGGTCGTTCTCATAGGGTGATTACTTTTTCCCACTGTGATAGGCCCACTGAAGGTACACACATCTCAAAACCTAGAAAAAGCTTCAAGGGTCTAGATTTCTGATTGTCTGTAAAAGGCAAGAGCATACTCTCCTACCTCTCAATTTTTTTCTTCAAGCACAAAAGATAGATTTATTCATTAACCAAATAGCAATTTAAGTGCCTATGAAAATACTAAATGAATACACAATGTTTAATTGATTCTCCTTAGGCAACCTGCAAGAACAACACATTAGTAGTCATTTTGCTTTTGATTCTTTGACAGGCATATGTTCGATTGATATATTCTTTGACAAACGTTCTACAGAAAACCAATTAGGTTGTGAAAATCTCAGGCAGACAGAAGACAAACCAGGGTTAGCATCAGTGTCAGTAAACTCCAAATTTCATTCATGAAAAAACTTGAAAAGTATATTGTTTTTGAAACGAGAAAACTAAAATTCATATGACAAGTATATACCTTATTGTACGAGTATTCTCACAGACCCGGACGACAAAAAACCAAATCCAATATTCAGAGCAGAAACTCGTAAGAGTATTCTCTCTAAACTAAATGATAAAAGATAGGACTTGACAAAATTTCGTACGATGAAGAATGGATAATCGATGACCTTTCACAGAGACTGTATAGATGAGACCGAAAAAATAAAGAAATGATTTTGAGGCCGAAGGATTGAATTTTGGGCCCCACGGTGGGCGCCAAAAGAAAAGTGGACCTGTATCTGTATCTGGAATACACAACACTTCAATTAAGTCATTAGATGCATGGTTAGTAAATCAATCAACAATGAACAATAAACCATCACAAAGCGACCTATTGTCTTCTAGTAGATGCGAGTTTAGTCTTTCTCTCATATTTTTATATGCAATACTAGTGACTAGAAAACACCTAAATGAAGGATTTAATCTATATGAATACGAAATTGAGCTAAACGGATGCAAGATTAAGCTAGATGGATGCAAGATATGCAAGATTAATGTATATTAGGCTAACATGAGTAAGCTATGAACGAATATCTAAGCTAAATGATTTAACAAATATGCAATAACTAATAAGCAAATATTCTCAATATGAAATCTTAATGAACCTAGAGCAAAAACAACATGATAACAATATATTCTCCAGGATCCTTGATTAGGAGATGAGAGTATGAATTTATAGACAATTCAGAAAGAAACCAATGGTCTAGATTGAATGATGATGAGTGGTCAAGATTTTCCAAGAAGAAGCACAATCCAGGTGAATTGACGTGATTGGCTGCTTTTCTTAGTTTTAAAGGAAATTGAACTAAAATTAAGATAAAATCGAAAAAAACTGATTTATTCTCTATTTCATTCAATTTTGAGGTTTAATTATTTTAATTGTTTTTCTTGATATTTTTCAATTTTTAATTCTTTTTCAAAATTATCTCCATTTGATTTCTTTTCAATTTTTAATTCTTTTTTCCCAATTAATTCATTTTTTGATGATTTAATGGCAAATTGATATATTTAATTAAATATGATAGGATATTTAATTAAATATGCTAGGATGTTTAATAAAATAAATAGGATAATTGTTTAAAAATGATTTACATGAAATGATCAATTAATTAAATATATATTTAATTTATTCAGAGTGATTAATTTGCCATGTGACATTTGATGATTTAAGAAATTAATTGTGTGCTCAAGGTTAATTTTAATTGTCTTTGGTTAGGACCTTGGTGATGTTGTCAAGGTTAGGGGCCCATGGTTTAGATGACCATTTTTAGGATATTATAATAAGAAGGTAAGGGATCTTTGAAATCCTTGTGATCAGCATTGGTTGCATGATTTCCAACAATAATTTTGCCAGCATCGATAGGGTCTTGAATCTCATGTTTGAGTTTCATGCAGTTATTTCTTGTATGACCCTTGTTTTGATGATATTCACAATACTCATTTTCCCTCCACCATTTGGGTTTGACTTTAAGATCATATGGTTTGGAGTTGTCAGGCAATGTGATTAGTTTATTTTCCAATAGAGTCTTAAGAGTCGACTCATAGGATTCTCCCAAATGAGTGAAATCACGTTTAGGCTTTGAAATCCAAGGCTTCTCTTTAAACCACTCTTTTGATCTCTTAGGAGTGTTTTCTGTAGCGCTTTCAATTGCTTTGAGGGCTTGTGTGCCGCTAGTCAGATTAAATACTGTTGGTTTTGATTTTGGTCTAACATTATCAACCACTCCATCATTAACAACATTTATGTTATTATCTTTGTCGTATTTCCAGTAAAATGTTCTTCTCTTTGGAACTAGAGTCTTGTTGTGTTTCTTTATAAAGTGATATATCTCCTTTCCTTACAAGCACATCTTCCATTTTGAGAGCATTGTCCACCATCTTGTTGAATGAAGGGTATACTTGCATTTGGATATTATATTTCAAATCAAGAATCAGATTATTAACAAATATGTCCATCTTAGAATCAAGAATGGGTCATGAATATCTAGAGAACATCTTTCTCCAACGTTGAAGGAAAGTGAGAAAAGGTTCTCATGTCTTCTGTTTGGTATTATAGAGCTTGATCGTGGTGACTGGATGATGAATGTTATAGGAGTACTATTGGAGAAACAATTTGACCAGCTCCTCAAGAGATTTAGTTCCCATAGGCAGGCTTGAAAACCACTCCATGGCTTGTCCTCCTAGACTTCTTAGAAAGAGATGCATGAGATATGTTTGTTCGTGCATGAACTCCATACATAGAGCACATAATTCTTGGACATGGTCTTGAGGATCTAAGTTACCGTCATATTTGTCAAACTTAGAAATTTCCACTCTTGAAGGAAATTGAGCAATGTAAAGGTTTTTGTCAAATGGGAACGGGCAAATCATGTCCAAAGAATACTGTGTAGATGATTTATCCTTGTTTTTCATTTCCTTGATTTCAGTTTACAATGCTTGCAATTGTTTGTTTACCAATGCTAGTGGTGTCTCTTCTTCTTTAGTGATAAGGCTTTCAATGTTATAATCAATGGGAAGTTTAGCGCCTTGTTTAGCTAACTCTAGAAAATGCTCTTCTTTTTCTTTGGCCATATAATTTTCATCATTTTTCAGAAATCCTTATCCTTTTGACAGCTATTTATAATAGCTTTTGTAGGTTCAGAAGCTTCAGATTTGCTAGATGAGGATTCATTGTCAATGACATGGGTGCTAACATTATCATGAGTATTATGTTTAGCAGCTTCTCTTTCTTGCCTTTCTCCAAACATGGTGGGAGATAAGGGTTGATAAAAAATTGGTATACTTGACGACAAAGGTTTGTCAGAGATGAGGTCTTCTATAAAGAATGGATTAGTCTGCAATAAAAAGGATTGTCCCTTACCTTTCTTACGAGAACTTCTGGTTTGAATAGGCATTTATAATTGATGTGACCAAGAGCTAGAAGTGATACAAATGTCAAGATCAAATCGGAGCTAGTTGTACATTTGAGGTAATGTTTGAGTAAAGTGATTGAGACCAAGTCTGGTTTCAGGAATGATTTATCTTGTATAAGATGTGATCTAAGCAGATTAGGTTGATCATATTGATGTAGGATTGGTTGAACTGGCTGAGATATAATCGATAAAATCATGTAACACAACGACAGGGGTACACTATCAAGATTGTTTATGCTCAGGATGAAAAAGACCAAATATACGCTCACTATTGACTGATTAGGAAAGTATGACATATTTGGAAAAGCATGCAAAAAGACAGGCTTCTAGACTAAAAGAATCAGAGGCTCATACGACAAAATAATATGACTCAGACGATAGTCTAACGATCACCAGATGACAAACTGGGAATTTCGTACGAGTTTCTGTCTTAAGTTGTTTAGACTCGTACGACAATTTAGCACTTATCAGATGACAATTAGTATTGGCTAGTACGACAAATTGGCAATAATGAACCTCGGGTACTAAGACTCATACGACAATATACCACTTATCAGATGACAATTCCTGGCAGGAGATATGACAAACTGGCAATGATGACTCCCTAAGGTTATGACTTGTACGATAGCTTTCTATTAACCAAACAATAATTCTCATAGACCAGGACAACAAAGTAGAAGACTCATACAAAACAAGACTGAACAGAGACAAGTTTCAAACAAGGACAGAGTTTTGACCACTAAGTTTTTTTTTTTCGATGTTTTGATTGTTTTCAAGTTTCAGGGTTTCAGTTTCTGTTTCCAAAACAAAGACACAACAAACACGGAAGATGTAAAGTGACTTCAAGCACATCACACTAATTCTAACGAAGTTGGCTGAGAGATAAAACCTTTTCTTGCAGACTCAGTTACACACCCAATAGCTAATCAGAATACGGTCGCTAAGTCTCACGCAATGGATTCTCAACGTCGTATTAGCCAACTCCAAATGCTAATGGGGGCATGATATGGCAAGTATCTTGGGAGAGTTACTATCTCTCTTGCACAAAGATTATGCCCAAACTGGGTAGCTTCTATCTTAGAGTTCTTAGTAAGGATTTCCGTTCAAAATTACCCCTTGAAGTCGCACAAGCGCTATTGAGGCCTATAGCCTGATAAGGTACCAAAACAAGATGTAGACACACAAGCATGATTGAGACCACGAGGTCCTACAAAATGCCCGATATGAGATATCTCAAAGAGAAAACTCAAATAATCCCATCCTCCGAGACTTTAATCCCGAAAAGCCTATTTATTATAGTGAGTTGGAATGCTTGGGTCTAGCTGTACTCACTTGGGTCGTTCTCATAGGGTGATTACTTTTTCCCATTGTGACAGGCCCGCTAAAGGAACACAAATCTCAAACTAGAAAAGCTTCAAGGGTCTAGATTTCTAATTGTCTATACAAACAAGAGCATACTCTCCTACCTTTTAGACTTTTCTCAAACACGAAAAATAGATTTGTTCATTAACTATATCGCAATTTAAGTGCCTAGAAATGAATTAAAGAATACACAATATTTACTTGAATCTCCTCAGGCAACCTACAAAAACAACGAATCATTAGTCATATTGTTTTTGAGCGACAGGCGTGTTCTTCGACAAACGTTCTGCAAAAACTAGTTAGACTATGAAAAAAATCTCTCAGGCAGACATAAAACAAGCCAGGGTTAGCATTAGTACCATCAAAATTCAATGAGAAAACCCTATCACTCTGCCTTTTGATACGAGAAAACAAAATATTGTACGAGTATTCTCACCAATCAATAGGATTATTCCCCACAGACCATGCAATATTCCTTATAGAGCCATACGAGAAAACAGATAGTCATATGAGATTTCTCATAGAGTCGTACGATATGTCACAAATTATCGTACTATCCCTAACAAAAACGCTTACGAGTTTTAGCAAGAATTGTATGGACAAAATATGAAAAATAAAAAGAGTTGATCTGCAAGGCCGAAAATTGTAGTCTTCAGCCCCACGGTGGGCGCTAAAAATGTGTGTGTGAAAAGTGGTAATTTGTAAGTTGTAAGGCACAAAAACTTCAATAAATCATTGCATGTATGGTTAGATAGATAAAATCAATGAATACATAAAAACCATAACAAATTGACCTATTGCCTCCTAAAAGATGTGAGTATAGACTTACTCTAAGATTTATCTAAGCAATACCAATGACTAGACTACACCAAGACGAAGGATTTAATCTATATGAGCACAAAATTGAGCTAGATGGATGAAAGATTAAGCTAGATGGATACAAGCAATCATGATTAAACTAATATGCAAAAAGCTAAGCTGCAATAATCTCAAAGCGTGCAATATTCTCAATGAATCTAGAGAAAAAACTACATAATAATAATAAATCTCCAGGTTTTTTTGAATGAGAGATGAAAGGCTGAATTTATAGAGAATCCAAAGAGAGACCAACGGTCAAGATCAATTAATGATGAGTGGTTGAGATTCCTAAGAAAAAGCACAATCTAGGTGAATTGAAATAATTGGATGATTTGATTCAGTTTTAGAGAAGATTAGATTGAGTTAATCTTGAGATAAATTCCAATTAAAGCTTGATTGAATGCATTGAGATTATAAGTCTGACTTTGCATTGGAGATAAAATTAGTTGATTCCATGCACATTCCTCTTATTTACTCAAGATTTTTATTAGAAAAAGCCTTTTCAATGCAACTAAACTTCTTTCCTCAAGATTTGTTTTGAGTTTTAATTTTAGAGAAAATGATTTATTCAATTTAATTGCTTTTCTGAGATTTCTCAAGTTATATTAAATTTAGAAAAAGAAATATCTCAAGTTGATTTCTTTTACCAATTTAATTCATTTTTTTGTAGATTAATGGTAAATTTATTTATTAATTAAATATGCTAGGATATTTAATTAAATAAATAAAATAATTCATTAAAATGATTTACTTGTAATGATTAATTAATTAAATAAACATTTAATTAATATGGAATGATTTATTTGCCATGTGACATTGATGATTTAAGAATTAATTAATTAGGTGCTCAATATTGATTTTGATGCTCTGTAAAATACCCAAAGGATAGACTGGAACCTGTAGTCGTATAACACACAAAAACACACAAGAAATCATTAGTGTTATTCAACCAAGAACTAATCTAAGCAGGCATATCAAAAGAGATATTAAGATCATGCTAACATATTTAACAAATGACACAAATATAAGAAGGCATCTCCAAATGCCTCTTAACATGTTCTTAGCTCCTTCTCCTTTGTTCCTCTCCTCTCCAAGTTCCAAAATAGTGTAGCTCTCAGGAGCTTTTTGCACTATGGATGCTTATGGAGACTCAAGATTGTAGATGATCTCAAGCTTATGCTATGCAAGTGTAAAACAAACTAATTAAACATATTATGACAAAAGAACTAAAATTTATTTTAGTCCAAGATAACAATATATTTGATTTATGTTAAATGCTCTCTAAAATTCACTATAGATTAAATGCATACAAGTTTTCAAGATCTGGATTATGAAGAAATGGGCTCTATTTATAGGAAAAATGGAGCAATGGATGGTTGAGATTGAGTAATCTCAACAAGGGTCGGGATTGAATGAAATTCAATCCATGTGAGGGCTTTCAAACCAATCTCAGGATGACAAGTGTCAATGTGAGATAGGTTGAGAGGAGAGGGAATAAGCATTAAATGCTTGACATGACCTAAGGGTTAATTTGGGAGTTAAGGTCAAGGTTGGGTTGAGTGAATAAATTCTTTATTCAAAGAATAAAGCTTTTATCCAATGGATAAACTCTTGTGCAAAGGCAAAATGGATAACCATGGTCAAAGCAATAAATGCTTGAGGAGACACATGAGTGCAAGTTGAAATAACCATAAATGGTTATGTAAGAGCCATTAATGGTCATGTAAGAACCATTAGTGGTTATGGAAGACTTTAGAGGTTAAATTGTTGAACACACAAAGCATTAAATGCTTTTCAAAGACTTTGAAGTCTTTGAGAAGTGACTCCAAATTGCTTAGGAATGTGACAATAATTAGGGGATGGACTAGGCTAATTAGGAAGGGGTTAAAAGAATCTAGAAGGGGATTAGATTTGCAAGTGGGTTTGGTGGGTGAGGGAAAATAGGATTTTAATTAAAATAAAATTCATTTATTTCAATAAATGTGTGCAAGTTGCATTTGTAGGAAAATGCAAGTGGGGGAGGATAAATGATTTAAATAAATATTTTATTTAATTTATTTAAAAGAGGAATAGGGGGATTTAATTAAATAAATAGTATTTATTCATTTAATTGATTTGTGAATTTGGTAGAATTAATTAATTAAAATAAATTCAATATTTTATTTAATTAATAGGAGAATATTTGAAGATGAATTAATTACATATTTAATTTAATTAATTGATGGCTAGTGGATTTTTCATCAAATAAATAGGAAATATTCATTTAATTAAAATGAATAGATTTATGTGACTACATTTGCCCCTCTTTGAGACGGTGTGGTTTATCGTGTTGTTTCAAAGAAAGAAAAATATGTGTGAATAAATGTCACATAAAATATTGATTTAATGGGTGGTATGCCCCCTCGAGAGATGGGCCGAAATTTTGTGAAAAAATCAGGCGATCTCTCGAAAAAGAATGAAAATTGGCAGGGTGATAGAAGAGAAGTTAGCAATACGGATAAAAAATAGAAGAAATCGGAGGTAAAACAGAGAAATGGGAGGCTCAGGAAGTTCACGGGGACCACGGCGGTGAGTGGGGGAAAGTTACGGTGATGGCGAAGGGTTTATATGGGGAGAAAGGGGTGAAAACAGGATCATTTGTTACCGCGACCATTTTGAATTCAGAGCTCTGAGATTGACATTTTGGAGGAGCGAGCAACAGTCAGGATGCCGGTACCCATTGCAGAGCACTGTTTTGAGTGAGTCCGTCGATTCCAGCGGCCAGACGACTACGGACCAGTGGTACACAAATTTGAAATTTTGAATTTTATGCATTTTTGTCATTTTTTTGCTGAGTCCAAGTTGAGTCAGGAGAATAGCGTTGAAACTATGTTTTGGTGCTTTTGTCCAATTAACTAGCGCTTTTGTGTCACAATAGCGCTATTGGGTTGTTGTTTGAGCGTGTTTGTTAAGATGAGCGCTTTTGTATGCATGTTTAAGCGTTATTATTTGTTTAGCGCTATTGAGGGGTCAATTGAGCGCTTTTGTCTTTAAGCAGTGTTATTGCATAGGTCTTGTAGTGCTTTTGCATTTTTAGCACTTTTGTAGGGTTGATTAAACGCTTTTGTTAGGGGTTTAGCACTATTGTGAGGGGTTTGGCGCTATTGTTTTCAAGATAGCGCTTTTGTTTAGGAAAATAGATGCCCCAGTTTGTGTGAACAAAAATCTCCTGATGTCAATGATGGACGGATAGGGATGTGAAGTGAGAGTTGTTTTGAACCATAGCAGCCCTGATGAGACTTAGGTCATTAGGATAAATGCATGTTGAAGTCTAGGTGTGCCATGATTGCTTACCTATTGAGACCCGAAGATACTTGATCAAAGTATTTGTTGATAGTCTAGGTTTAAACTTAAGAAAGTTTGAAAACAAAACAATTGATGATGATTGATTGATGTTGGTGTGCAGAGGATCTACGTGTGTTACAGTTGTGCGAGAGACATCCAATGACACAGGGGTTACGCGATCGGCTGACAGAGGTCGAGATGGATTGCATTGCAGTGACTGGGCTGTATGATCTGATGCATATGCCCATGATTTGGATGAATCACGGTTTGATTATAGCCTTGGCAGAGCGCTGGCACAGTGAGACGTGCACGTTTCACCTAGCACTGGGGGAGATGATGGTGACACTGGAGGATGTATGGCGCATCCTACATATTCCCATTCGGGGTGAGCTAGTCACATATGACAGATCATGGGGGACTCTAGCGATGCAACAATTCTTCGATGAGGATGTGTTCATTGATGACGGCTCCATAGCCTAGGAGGATATCGCGGTGTTGTACAAGCCATTACTAGCAGTTTTGTCTGGGATCGTAGGAGGGCTACTGTGTCCTGATAGGTGATCGCATTATCTGGTTGTTGCGTGGGGACAAATTATAGAGTAGATGATGATAGAGGGGACCCAATTTGCCTGGGGACCGTGCGTGTTAGCGCACATGTATCAGAAGCTGCATGAGGTAGTGTATCATGGGAGAGGCTCCTTGGCAGTGGGAGTGACGCTACTGCACATTTGGGCATGGGAGCACTTACCGTTGACTCAACCAGTAAGTCTGAGATTTCGGGCAATTGATCAACCCTATATGTTCATGTACAGTGGCATGATGATTCAGCCCCACCTGGGGAAGTTAGAGTGGTGGCGGCGGGCGCTAGATGATCTTCATGCAGTGATCTAGAGACCCTATCTGGAGTGTGAGCCTTGGGAGGATTATGCAGAGGCCTTGCCGTATGTATTCATGAACCGATTCCTCATTGAGAGGACATCCTATGATGTAGAGAGACAAGTGTCAGGCAGAGTTATGAGGTAGTTTGGACGGCAGTAGGGATTACCTAGGGGATCAGGAGAGTACGCCAAAGTGGTCCAAGAGAGATATGCATGGGGGCCAGTACTTCCATATGATCAGGCATTGGCGGAGTTCCGGATGCTTCAAGAGAGGCCATGGGATATACGGTCGAGGGTGGTAGATGCAGAGGTATCGGAGGAGTATACGCAGTATATGGCGGCTCATCCGATTTCTTAGATATTAAATCCAACAGAGTCGATTCCTGATTTTGAGGAGAGGGGACGGAGATGAAGGAGGCGAGGAGGTCGAGGACCGATGATAGGGGGACAAGGGAGGGGGGATGGTGGTGATGGAAGAGGAGGAGAGGGTGGAGGTGGTCGAGGAGAAGATGGTGGAGGAGGTGGAGGAGGTGGCTTAGGTGGTCGGGTCCAACGGAGAGGGAGAGGCGGATTGCCACTACGGATATCACAGGGACCATTGGTGCCGGAAGGAGTCAAATTAGGTGGCTGAGGTATGGAGAGGGAGATACCGATGGATAAAGGGGATGGAGCCACTGGAGAGGCACCTATGGAGATAGGGGAGGGAGTGACAAGGGGTGGTGATCCTCGGGAGTATATGCTAACACATTTGCATACTCGATTGACAGCAGCCGAGACATGGGTGGAGGATCTGGAGGTGAAGGTTGCAGCGAGAGATGTGCAGCTATTTGCACAAGAGGTGGAGCTAACTGTAGTACCGCTGGAGAGGGATAGTGTAGTGGAGAGCTTAGCGAAGCTATAGGAGAGAGTCCAAGTTGGAGTAGGAGCACAGGGTCCTACTAGGGAGGTGATGAGACAGTTTGGACAGGCACAGGCTGAGATAGAGTATTGGCAGGGATTATATGAGCAGGTGGTGCCAGCTAGTCAGTGAGCACTGAGCTATACATAGATGCGGTAGACTAGGTTAGAGTGGTCGTAGAGGATGTAGAGCAGTGGGGGAGTGATGGGTCCACGACGAAGAGAGGTGTCAGGTGGTGCAGGAGCTAGTGGGGGTTTGATGGGGCCTCCATGGAAAGATAGATCAGATGGTGCAAGGACTAGTGGGGGAGCAGGTGGAGATGGTGGTGCAGCATCTAGTCAGAGTGGCATTTGAGAGAGCATTTTGGATATATGTATTTATATTGTTATTTTGGACTATGTCTTGGATGGCTCTTGGTAGCCGATTTTGTAGACTTCATTATACTCTGATACATGAGATGATATATATGAGGAGATCCCATATTTTGATTATATGCATTTTGATATGTATGGATGTTTATGCAGGGTGGTAATTTTATGAGTTTATGCTTAGATGGATATGTGTATATGTATTCATTATGAGATGATTCCTATATGCATGTTTTGATGATTTATGATGTTGGATACTGACATATGAATGCAGGTTTATACATGTGTGCATGTTTTGTTTGATGTATTTCTTTTATGGATGTAATGCTATGATGATGATGTATGCTTATGATGATATGGACAGGATCTTGTGCTTCATGTTGATATAATGATGAGATAATGATATGCAAGGATGTTAATGCAATGTTTTGAATGAATGATTCTATGTATGTAAATGCATCTAGATGGTTTTAGATGAATGTAATATGGATAAACAAATGTAAAGTACAAATGTTTATATGAATGCATATGTATAATGTATATAAAATGGTATGAACCAATGTTTTGAGACAAATGGTTTTATGATTCTAAATGTCCTAAATATGATTAAGTAAAATGATAATGTGATGATAATGCAACTTATGGTTTAATAATTGCACCTTGATGCAATTAAAAAAGGATAATGAATGCAATGTAAATGAATCTTAAAATGAGTATAATAAGACACTTAATAATGGATGAATGAATGCACTTTTTAACTAATGAATAGATAAATGAATGTATGCAACGATAAATGATAAAGGATAATAAAGGTGATAAAATGATAATTGATAACTGACACTAAATGAATGCATAGTAAAAGGCTAATATAATCAAGGACAATTGGTTTATATGAATGAAGCTAAACATTACGCAATGATAAAATGATATAAGAAGACTAATGTTTAATAAATGATAATGAACTATATGCATTTTTAAATAACTAAAATGATATAAAATGTTTTTGATGCAAATGCAACTAAATGTAATGATGATGAGATGATCATGATGAATGCAAGGTATTTGAGGCTTTGCATGATGCATTGATGATGTATCAGAGTACTTGGTCGCAATTGTATCCAAGACCAGCTCAATTGTTACAGAACTACTCATTTTAACTTTGTTCACATTTGCATACAAAAAATCATACATATGAATGAGTGAATGGATGGGTGATATGCAACGGAATGCAACATATAAACAGATGAGATGAAATGACGACCCATAGTGCTCTATTTTCATCATTGAGCTTTAAAATGTTGTAAGAAAAATACAAGCATCTTGACATAATGATTCAAGATGACCAGAGTATTTCTTACATGGATTTGATATAGCAAGTTAATACAAACAACTTGATATAATGGGTCAAGTTGACCAGAGTATTTCTTGCAGAACAGACAAGGATCATCTTCATTTATGCATGACTTGGATCATCATCCTTGATCTTGGGCTGATCATATCCTGAGACAAGTTCACACCTTAATAAGAGACAAAAACCTTTATCCAAATTGGATGAGGAGGAACCAAAGAAGGAGCATTGTTCTTGCAAACAAAACAGTATATACATAAAGAATAAAGAATATGGATCCTTGGTAATGGTTCATGCTCATATGGTCGAGGTATACATTGTAGTCAGCAAGCCGTAGTGATCTATGACTGCATTTTGCATAAGATCACGTAGCTTAGTGAACTTCTCACGTAGACACCATTAGTATATGCCCCAAAACTTCATCGGAATAATGCGCCAAAGATACACAAAAAATGTTGTAGGAACCTAATATATATAAACGAATGAATTACTCACAAATCAACCAAGTATTTGATAGCTTAACACAGAATTTTCTTGTCAAAGAAAACATCATTTTGTCGTTGTTTTGGTAAGGAAGGATGCATCCTTGTTGAAGATAGTTTGATTGTTGATGTTGATTGTTTGGTCAATTTGGAGAAGTGATCATTGTGCGAGTATTTTTCAATGCTTGTTTGGTATCTACTTGGATGAGTATGTACAATGTGTCTGCCATGTTTTTGTGTGATTTTTTTATGTTTTCTGATGTTTTGGATTTTGTGAGATATTTTTGAATGTTTTTGGTATTTTGATGATTGTTTTGAATGTTTTTGGTATTTTGAGAGATAGTTTTGAATGAAGAACCCAACGAATCACAAAACAATGAAGAATCCACTTCCATCGAACTAGATTAAGGGCATTGCCCCTAGTTTAGACAGGACTATGAAAAAGCGGGATGCTAGATGCACGAAGTACTGTTTTTGATTGCAGATTAATAACAAGCCATGGTTTGGACGGATGGATGTGTGTATGTAATGAATGTAATCGCAACAAGTCTGAAAGACAATGGAGCCATAGCTTTTACGAGTGGCCCCTGTTTGCCAATTTTTCACCATCATACTTACCCAAGGTGCCACCGGAGTGGTTGTTCACCATTTGGATGTATGATTTTTCTTTACTATCTTGATGTTTTTTTGTTTTTTCTTCAAGTCATTTATCTGGATGTTTTTGGTATTTTTTCTAGTATATATGGGAGCCTGATGCTCTGTGCAGCTCATGTATAAAACCGTTTGAGGTGCATGTTGTTGATCGGATTTGCTAGCGGTTCTCCTTCTGAAGTAGCCAACTGATATGCCCCAGACCCAAATATAGCAGTGACAACATATGGACCCAGCCAATTTGATTCAAACTTTCCTTAATGTTCTTGGTTGGGTTGGTTACGAGGATTTTCTTGAAGAACAAGATCACCTACCTTGAATGTACGAGGTCTAACTCGATGGTTATAGCTTATGCTCATGCGTTGCTGATAGGCCTTGAGGTGATTGTATTCAGCTTGTCGTTTCTCATCAAGTAGCTCTAAGTCTTGGAGACGGGATACTTTGTATGCTTCATCATCAATGATATTGTGCAAGGAAACTCGTAGTGATGGTATCTTGACCTCAATAGGTAAAATAGCTTCTACACCATAGACCAATGAGTAGGGAGTTGCACCTATAGGGGTTCAAATGCTAGTTCAATATGTCCATAGTGTTGGATTCAATTGAATGTGCCAATCATGATCGGCATCATTGACTGTCTTCTTTAGGATTCTTAATATGTTCTTGTTTGATGCTTTAGCCTTACCATTGCCTTGTGGGTAATAAGGAGTGGAAAAGCGGTGTTGGATGTGAAATTTCTCACAGAGTTCACGGACATCTTGATTTTTGAAAGGAAGACTGTTATCTGTGATGATGGACATGGGTACACCATACCGACAGATGATGTAATTAAGAATGAATGAGGCGATCTGCTTGTCGATAACTTGGGTAAGTGGAATAGCTTCGATCCACTTTGTGAAGTATTCGGTGGCGATAATAATGAACTTGTGGCCGTTGGATGAAGATGGATGGATTTTACCCACAAGGTCAAGGCCCCATTGAAAAAAAGGCCATGGTGTTGTGATGGGTTGCAATTCCTGAGCGGGTGCATGTATCAAGTCTCCATGAACTTGGCATTTCTTGCACTTTCTAACAAAGTAGTAGGAGTCTTTTTCCATGGATGGCCAATAGTATCCAGTGCGTAGGAGTTTCTTGGCTAGTGACAGACCACTTGCATGAGTTCCACAAATTCCTTCATGTACCTCTTCCAAGGCTTTTGTTATCTCATCTTGTTCCAGACATCGAAGGAGAGTACCATCAAGATTGTGTTGGTATAGGGTTTCAGCAATAATGGTATATTGAGCAGTTTGGCAAATGAAGGTTTTACGTTGGTTATTCGAATGGTTAGGAGGAAGGGTGTGATCATGGAGATAGGTGTAGAACTCACCGTACCATGGGGATTCAGAAACGATTAGGTGACATATCATCTCAGATTCGGGAATATCATAAGCAGGGATCCAAAGTTGTTCTACCAAGAACTCATAGCGTGTTGAATTATGTGGAAGATCTAAGAGAGATGCAATGGTAGTGATAGCATCAGCAGCTCGATTATGATCTCTTGGTATCTGCTCAAAGGTGATAGTAATAAATGATGCCTTTAATTTGTCCACCATTTGCTTGTATGGCATGAGTTTATCATCCTTGGTCTGATATTCATATGTTGCTTATCGAATGACCAGTTGGGAGTCGCCATATACTTGTAGTTCTTGTAATTTCCATTGTATGGCTAGCCTGAGTCCTGTGATCAAGGCCTCATACTCTACTATGTTGTTGGTGCATGGAAATGTGACCCTGTAAGACTTCAGGATGCTGTCACCTTGAGGTGTGATAAACAGAATGTCTGCCCCCGAGCCATGCTTAGTGTATGAACCATCAAAGTATAGTTTTCAAGGTTGTGTTGTTGTGATCATGAATATATCTTCATCTGAAAAATTGGAAATGAGAGGATGATCACCTATGAGTGGTGCATCGGCCAACTGATCTGCAATAACTTGTCCTTTGATAGCCTTGCAGTCCACATACTCGATGTCAAATTCACTGAGAATCATTACCCATTTGGCCAAGCGGCCTGTCAATGTTGCTTTACTGAGTAAGTATTTTAGTGGATCAATCTTTGCAATGAGTTGTACCTTGTGTGTCAAAAGATAGTGCCTTATTTTAGTGGCTGCCAAGATTACTACTAGGCAAGCTCGCTCAATAGGGGTGTAATTGAGTTCATAGCCAACCAGTGTGCGAGAGATGTAGTAAACAGCACACTCTTTCCCTTCTGCATTATGTTGTGCTAATAGTACACCCAATCCTGTACTTGTTGCTAAAATATAAAGTAACAGAGGTTTGCTTGGATCTGGTGGGATTAGCATTGGTGTATTGATGAGATAGTCTTTAAGCATCTGGAATGCTTGCTGGCATCTGGTATCCCACTGAAAGCGGATGTTTTTGTGTAGCAGATGTGTAAAGGGGTGACACTTATCTGCCAGTTGTGCAATGAATCTTCGGATGGATTGTAGTCGTCCTTGTAATGTCCTTAGCTGACTAATGTTCTTTGGTGGTGGCATGTCCATGATTGCTTTGACTTTTGCTGGATCTACCTCAATACCTTTGCTTGAGACAATGTATCCTAGAAGCTTCCCTGAGGTTACTCCAAAGACACATTTCTTTGGGTTGAGTCGAACATGATATTGTTCCAGTCTATCAAAGATTTTATCTAATATGTCGAGATGGCCTTCTCTGGTGAGTGATTTTGCTAGTAAGTCATCAACATAATCTTCCATCATAGTATGCATCATGTCATGGAAGATGGTGGCCATTGCTTGTTGATAGGTCGCTCCTGCATTCTTGAGACCGAAAGGCATGACATTCCAGCAGTATGTGCCCCATGGACATGTGAAGGTTGTCTTATGTTGATCCTTTGGTGCTATCTTTATCTGATTGTATCCTGAAAAGCCATCCATGAGTGAAAGCATGGCATGTCCTATTGTTAGGTCCACTATGATGTCAATGTTTGGTAGGGGCAAGTCATCCTTAGGACATGCCTTATTCAAATCTCTAAAGTCAATACAAATACGGATGCCCCCATTTGGTTTGCCAACAGGCACAATATTGGATATCCAATCTGCATAATCAATTGGTCTAATGAAACCAACATCTAGGAGTTTCTTGAGTTCTGCTTTGACTAGTACTACAATCTAAGGATGCATCTTGCGAAGCTTCTACTTGACAGGCTTGGCTCCTTCTACTACGGTGAGGTGATACATGACTAAATCAAGATCAAGCCCAGGCATGTCTGCATATGACCATGCAAAGTTGATCTGACGCTTCTGGAAGAACTCTACAAAATGAGGTTGTTCAGAAGAGATGTCAGAAGAGATGTCAAATGTATAAGGTGAGGAATTTCAGGAGTCCCCACATTGTATTCTTTGGTTTCTTCAATGAGAATCGTTGATCATTCCTGTTGTGTGCTACAGGGAAGGATGTCAAACCTTTCATCCTCAGGTGCCTCAAAGAGATTTTCACTATTGGATACGCTCTTTCTTTTTACTTTTGTTGAATCAAATAGTGCCACAGTGTGGTTTTCACTAGAAGATCCATGTTTTATTGTTATATTTTTGCAGTTGAAAGGTTTGGCATCCACCCCAAAGTATGTTGTGATATTAAGTTCTATGGCGAATCTAGCTTTGTGATCCTTGCTTGGTATGTTATCCTGTAGTTCAAAAAATTCAATGAGTGCCTCATCGTTTTGGAAAAGATCAAGACATGGGGGATTTGGTTGGTTCCATTCGATGAGTTCAGGATGGATAATGGACATTACTTCATCGATTAGGTTAAGTTCGTTAGATGTGTCAGTGAGGGTTAAGACGTTGTGGTGAAGGTCGTTGATGGTATTATCCCTGTCAGAATCAAGTGTAGGATGTGACGTAGGATCTATGGAAGAAGTTTCCAGCTCAGGAACCCAAGAGGTCTTTATCTATTCTTCTCCGTAAACATGGATGTCTTTGCGAGGTGGAGGTAGTGATGTGTCTTCCTCATCTAAAGTATTAAGCTGGATGGAATCAAATTCTCATTCATGTGAGTCGGTCTCTAAATCACTTTCCAGTATCTGATTACTATACCATACTGGGATATCCTTTGTGTTAAACACTACATGTGTGATCGGTTGATGTACCTTTGTAGATAAAATGATCGGTGCTGCAAGAAGGATGATAGGGATCAATGAATCTGATACGAGGAGTATCGGTAGTGTTGACTCTGCTACTTCTGCTAGAACCGCTGGTGTCATAGATGCTGCTATGGGTTCTGATATAGTTGTTTTTGCTAATGGTGTTATTGATGTTATTGCTGCTACTGATGGGATCACTGGTTTGATTGGTGGGATGATTGGTATTTTGAGCCTCAGTGGGGGAGTTGCGATGGTGTTTGATGTTGCTTTTATAATAAAAGGTGTCCTCTTTGCAATAGGCTGATATAGTGGTTTGCTAGGTTTTCCTTTGAATCTGAGCTTAGGAAGGATCTCCTTTTGAAAGCCTAAGCCTGTATTATCTTTGGGCTTTAATTCTGGCAACAGTGGCTCATGTTTTCCTTGTTTGCAAGGTCCCAAAGCACTCTGACCATCATAACCCATTCTTTACATAATGAGAAGGCCTTTGCCATACTAATCTATGGGAAGTGTAGCTTGCGGTATATCGGTGGTGATGAGATCTTTATAGATCCATTCTGCTAAGTCCTCATCTCTGGTTTCTTCTTCTTGACTCTTCCCAAGGATGAAAGGCATCAAATTACATGCTGGCGTGATCAGTGGTTGTTGAAGTAACTGCTGAGGTTTTCCATGTGTTCTAGGAGAAGTGGGCATTTGTCCTATACAAAAGAGTTGACTCAAATTGTATTCCCCAGGACCTTCCTCTGCTATTTTCATCTTGAGCTTTTCTTGCTTAGGTATAGTGGTTGTTGAACTGGAAAGAGAGGATGGACTTATGTATGATGTGGAAGAGATGGCTTCTCTATTGTTGGGAACAGTAATCTCTAGTTGATGACTGATATTATGACAATATGCAAAGGGATTTGCATCACCTAGGATTGTGATCTCTACACCGTTATGTGGGAACTTGATACACTGATGGTAGGTGGATGGAACGGCTTGCATGGCGTAAATCCAAGGTCTTCCTAACAATAAATTGTATGGTAGAGGAAGGTCCAAAACCTGCCATATGATGTGCTTCACCACAGGGCCCACTCGGATAGGTAGTACCACAGCTCCTTTGGATGAATGCTTTGCATCATCATAGGCTTTGATTGTGATCTTTTTACAGGGATCCACTGATTTTATTGCATATCCCAAAGTTGTCACCAACTGCAGTGTACAAATATTCAGGCCTGCTCCATTATCGATCAAGACTCGCTTGATCCTATGCTAGTTGATAAATCCTTCAATGTGTAGCGAAGCGTTATGAGGTTGCTAGAAGGAAGAGTTGTCACTTTCAGAAAAAGTGAGACAAGGTGATGACTTTAGACTTCCAACCATGGCTTGGAATTGGTCTATATTTAGGTTTGCAAGGACTAACGCCTCTTGGAGAGCTTGATCCAAGATTGTTTTATGAGACGGAGATAGACACAGTAGCTCTAAAATGGATATAAGCACAGGCATTTTGTCTAATTGTTCCATAAGATTGTACTGCTTTGGGATAGATGGGGTGCCTTGTGGAGATGCCTTTATAGTAATCTTGTTGTGATGTGTAACAACATTGCAAGTGGAGCTGAGATTTTTTATGGTTATAGTTGCAATTTGTTCACTGGCATCGTACAAATGATTTACAATGTAATTATACATGGCTTGCGTATAATCAATGGTATCAGTGCCTCTCCTGGAAGTGGAAGGACCCCTTTGATCTGGTGATGGAAGTGGATTTTTAAACATAAGATGATCATTGTTTGTTGTCTTTGCGTCATGTCCTTCGATTTCGATTTCACCTCGGTCAATAAGATCCTGAATAAGATCTTTTAATCTGTGACAATTGCTTGTCTTATGTCCTCTCCCTTGATGGAAATCGCAATGTTCAGTATCCCTCCACCATGCAGGTTTGACTTGAAGTTCATAGTTGATGTTTTGGGTAGAGTTACCAAATTTTGAGAAACTAGTTGTCATAATACTATTTCGATGGGTTCCCCTAAGGGAGTGTATGTGCGCTTTTATTTTTGTTAACGAGGTTTGGGTTCATCGTGAGATGTGATGCGGCTTTGATTTGGAGGAGCAACTATGTTAGTCTAAAGTGGGGGATTCTGTCCTGCAAATCAAACTACAGGTTGCACACTTTTGATAGTTCTTGCATCCACAACCCTGTCATTGACAACATTTTTGTTTTTGTTCCAAAAGCTTGGTTTGTCACTATTGAACCGTGGGCAAGGACCATCCTTTGGCTCATTATAGATTTTGATAAGTCCTTTCTTGATGAGAGCCCACTCACATTTTAAATATTTTGTGATCATGTCATTGAAAGAGTCTGTGTCTTTGACATCCAGGTGAAATTTCATTTCTTCGTTTAAGTTGGAAATAAATATTTCCACTAGTTCTTGTTCAGGTAACTGAAGAGAATGTCTGCTAGACATTTGACGTCATCATTGCAGGAATACTGAGAATAGTTCACTTGGTTTTTGTTTAGTGTTACATAGATCAGCCATGGTGATATCACATTCAATGTTATGAGAGTAATGTGCCAAGAACTTCTGAACTAGCTCTTCAAAGGTCCTAATGTCACCTGGTATTCGGGAAAACCATGATGTGGTTGTTCCTCCCAAGCTTCGAGGAAAAAGGCGCATGAGGCATGTATCTTCGTATGCCACTTCAAAGCAAGATGAGTGGAGCTCTCTAACATGATCGTGAGGATCTCCTTTTCCTCGATACTTTTCAAACTTGGGTGTTTCGAACCCTCATGGAAAAGGTGGCATATAAATATTCCTATCAAAGGGATAGGGACAAATGTCATTGAGTGAAAATTGATTAGTCTTTACGCCACTATGAAGTTGTTGGGGGATATTTTCAGCTTGCTACTGCAACATGTCTATGTCATTTGAAGGAGGAGGTGGTGGGTTACCTCGAGGAATGTTATATCTGATGGGATCTCTACCTCTTTCTCTTTCATGGTGACTTTGTCTTTCTGATGCTTGTCTTAGTTGTGCAAGATCAAAGTTAGAGGGGAGTTTGGCTCCTTCTTGAGCAAGCTTTAAAAAGTGAGCATCCGCATTGCTCCTGAGTATTTCGTCAAAAATTATGTTAAAGAGAGGGTTGTGCTGAGCCCTTTCTATTGTTGTAGGAGTGGGAGTACTTGGGTTTTCGTCATTAGCATTTCCTCCAGGTGCTTCTTGAAATTCATTGATATTTTCCTCCTCTTCTTCAATTTTTATTTCTCGTTGCCTTGACTGTGATCGGGTATGAGCCATTTTGTTTATGAGTTTTTGTTGAAGTTGGGTGAAAATGATGATGAGTTTTTTATGAAATGAAATATCGATGCTCGGTGTGTTGTTTTGCATGTGGATCTCTAGCACTTAAAGGTAGATAATACTAAAGTTTTCTTCTTTGAATTGCTTGTTGTGTTTGATAAGGTTTTGATGTGATAAGGTTTAGAGAAATCTGAGATGTGCTACAGACTTAACTACCTATTAATGAGAGGATTCACTCATAAACTAGTTTTAACATGTGTAGATATGTCTCTTAGGATGAGCTTATCCTAGATGTAGAAACAATCTAAAAGGTGATGTTTTGTGTTTGATTCAAACAATATCTAAAAGAGAACTTAGGACAAGAACCTCTTTAATGTTTTGAGAGTTGAAAATGAAGTGATGATGTGTGAATGAGAAATGGATAAAATGTTTTAACTTCAATAAAAACTTTGTGTCACAAATGGAACAAATTCTACCTCTTCCCTTTTGGGCATTGGTGGCATTTCTTGAGCTACGTTGTATGTGATACAAATGTCTGGGAAGAAGTTGGGATTGATCTTGCCTCCTTGATTTTTGTGATAACTCAAAGCTCTATATTGCATAAAAGCTTTGTGGTTCAATGATTCTGGATCAAATTCGTTTGATTTGCCTTGAAGGTAGAGACGCATGTGACGTAGAAAAACTCTATGAGAGACAAAGATTTGTCTATTTTGATAGAAGAATTTCCTCCTTTTGATCAAAGCCTTTGAACTCAATGCTCTTCTTTTCAAGTTGATGTTTTGATGAAGATTATTCTTTCTCAAGATGTGAAGAATGGTCATAAAGTTTGATACTTTTCTTTTTTTTTTATGTTTTTGGATGTTTTGAAAAATGTTTGGTTGGATGAATACTTGTTTTGATTTTTTGATTTTATAATGTTTCTTTGACAAAAAAACAAAACAAGCACACAAACACAAAAATGTTGCCTTAAAGGCACAAATGAGTATGGATCTAGATCAACCCAATCCTTGGACTTTTTATGACCCTTTCCTTTAAATGTATTTTAGGTGTTTTCTTTTCAAGCTTGAAGTCGGCTTAATTTGTACTTGGTCTTGACTAAAACGAAAACACTTCAAACACTTTGTATCCCTAAGGTCAAATGGCCAGTTGCGATAAATTCAGTTCACATCTTGATATTTCTTCGACTTTGGTACTACATACCTTATGAATCCCGCTGTGGCAGGTAAGGATGTGATATACTAAGTCTTGCACGAGCATAACAAATAGATGATCCCTATGATGGGGGAGTCACTACTTTTATCAAGTCATAAGTGGCTTTTCAAAAAGCTATGTTTCTACTCAAGGAAATATGTATGGTGAGTATCTTGGGAGCAAAACCATCTATGCTCTTGCACTGAATTATATCACAAATATCCTCAATCAATAAAATGGGTGGGCTACTACTTAAAGGTGTTTAGTCATTTTCGATGTCTTTGGACATAAGTTCATTTTGCAGTGACTCACTTAAGAGCCTTGTAACTTGTGGTGGGGCTCATTTGTCCTTTCGGCAAGTTACATTGTAGGAACAGCTAAACCCAAGGCTGCAACTTTCGCTCTCACCTGATTTCTATAGCGGTTTGAAGGATTTACCGCACGAGGTCGTTCCCAAGAGTGATGTGTCTCTTGGCAGGCCTCTCTTAAAAAGATAAAAAAAAATTGAGTGTTACTAACACTTTTCTCTTGCACCTAGGACCACGAAAGTCAAGGGAGAGGATAGTGTGTGTTAGAAGTAGGACCACTAGACCAACTTTTTGCACAAGTGTGTCAATCACAAAAAGCACTGGTTTTTTTTAACTTATCATTGCAATGATTTTCTATCTAATTTGGAGATGTTGCTCCAACAACCATGATGTTCTTTTTAACTTCAAAGGTAATATGTTTAAGTAACTAGGAAAATGAAATCTTGGTCAACTTAATAAAAAGCATGTTTGCTTGAAGTAAATCGCTTGCAAAATTGAAACAAGTTGATTGTGAATTTTATTTGCACCAAGATGGAAGTGTGGATTGTGAAATTTTAGTTTCATGCAAGAAAGAAATTTGTCTTGTCTTGTTTTAAGCACCAAATAAAATGAACCTAACTTGCAAGGAAGTAAATTTGTTTTTTTTAATTTTTAGAGCACCAAATGCAAATGATCCTAATCTTGCAAGAAAACAAACGTGTTTTGTTCAATTTTTAGAGCACCAAAATGTAAAATTTTTAACTTTTAGCAACAAAAAGGGTTAGTTTTAAACACTTGCACAGGAAATGAACAGTTAGGAAAAACTGAATTTATGGTGGGCTTCTACAAGCCTAACAAATTTCAATTTTTTGGTTAAAGGGTCTTTTTTACAACGTTCTGTTACAATAGCGTCACTCTATGTTTGAACAGAAGCGTTATTTAACACAAACGTGCTAATACAGACACAACAACACTAAAAGTAAAATTTTGACAGTAAATGCAACAGTGCTAAAACAAGCGCAAAAGCGCTAAAATAAGTACAAAAATGCTAAAACAAGCACAATATCGCCAAACTTGAGACAATAGCGCTATTGTAAAGACAATAGTGCTAGAATAACAAGTTGCAATAGCACTACAACGCGATCAAAAGTGTTAAAGCATGACCTATGTGTCAAGTTCAACATTCAAACATGTTAGTTAGTTTTTTAAAAGATTGTTTTGGGTGCTTGGATTCACATCGGGTTCACTAAATGATGCTCTGCAAAATACCCAAAGGTTAGACTGGAACCTGTAGTCGTATAACACACAAAAACACACAAGAAATCGTTAGTGTTATTCAACCAAGAACTAATCTAAACAGGCATATCAAAAGAGATACTAAGATCATGCTAACATATTTAACAAATGACACAAATATAAGAAGGCATCTCCAAATGCCTCTTGACATGATCTTAGCTCCTTCTCCTTTGTTCCTCTCCTCTCCAAGTTCCAAAATAGTGTAGCTCTCAGTAGCTTTTTGCACTATGGATGCTTATGAAGATTCAAGATTGTAGATGATCTCAAGCTTATGCTATGCAAGTGTAAAATAAACTAATTAAACATATTATGACAAAAGAACTAAGATTTATTTTAGTCCAAGATAACAATATATTTGATTTATGTTAAATGCTCTCTAAAATTCACTATAGATTAAATGCATACAAGTTTTCAGGATCTTGAATATGAAGAAATTGGTTCTATTTATAGGAAAAATGGAGCAATAGATGGTTGAGATTGAGTAATCTCAATAAGGGTCAGGATTGAATGAAATTCAATCCATGTGAGGGCTTTTAACCCAATCCTAGGATGACAAGTGTCAATGTGAGATAGGTTGAGACGAGAGGGAATAAGCATTAAATACTTGACATGACCTGAGGGTTAACTTGGGAGTTAGGGTCAAGGTTGGGTTGAGTGAATAAATTCTTTATTCAAAGAATAAAGTTTTTATCCAATGGATAAACTTTTGTGCAAAGGCAAAATGGATAACCATGGTCAAAGCAATAAATGCTTGAGGAGACACATGAGTGCAAGTTGAAATAACTATAAATAGTTATGTAAGAGTCATTAATGGTCATGTAAGAGCCATTAGTGGTTTTGGAAGACTTTAGAGGTTAAATTGTTGAACACACAAAACATTAAATGTTTTTCAAAGACTTTGAAGTCTTTGAGAAGTGACTCCAAGTTGCTTAGGAATGTGATAATAATTAGAGGATGGATTAGGCTAATTAGGAAGGGGTTAGAAGAATCTAGAAGGGGATTAGATTTGCAAGTAGGTTTGGTGGGTGAGGGAAAATAGGATTTTAATTAAAATAAAATTCATTTATTTCAATAAATGTATGCAAGTTGCATTTGTAGGAAAATGCAAGTGGGGGAGGATAAATGATTTAAATAAATATTTTATTTAATTTATTTAAAAGAGGAATAGGGGGATTTAATTAAATAAATAGTATTTATTCATTTAATTGATTTGTGAATTTGGTAGAATGAATTAATTAAAATAAATTAAATAATTTATTTAACTAATAAGAAAATATTTGAAGATGAATTAATTTAATTAACTGATGGTTAGTGGATTTTTAATCAAATAAATAAGAAATATTCATTTAATTAAAATAGACTGATCTATGTGACTACATATTTAATTGCCTTAATGGAGGTTTGACATATGATAATTTAATGGAGATTTTCAGGTGAGACTCTACCCTTCGCGGCCTTTAAGCAAGCGGAAGAACTGGGTTGTCTAGTGAAGAGGGCTCGAATTTATGAGCCCCCTGCTTCTGCTTCTTCGGATGCTGACCGTCCTATCAATACTGGGAAAACAGGAAGCTAAGATTTATTAGTTCTGTTTTAGCATGGCCTATTGCAGCTGAATCTCACGCAGAGCAAGGCTAGAATTGATGCGAACACTTAGCCCAGAGAACTTGACTGTTACCTTGGAAAATTTGTCTGTGTTACATGGGAACCGGGATTACTTTTCAGAGTTTAATTTTGTTTGAATCACTGTGAAAATGGCTGAGGGTAACTTCGAACAGGGCAAATGTACCAGTGGCAGCTTCAAATTACTACAAATTACAAATCTTGTGTATTTTTCAAATTTTGCCCAATTTTCTTTAAAATATCAGAAAACCTTGTCCGGATGCAGCGTTTTAGAAATTTTTGTTAGTCTTTTCCAAATCCTTATCTCCACTTTATATATTTGACAAAATGCCTACAAGTGTGGTTAAATAAAAAACTGAAAATGCCCTAAAAATACAACACATATATTGATGATGTAATTTTTAGCAATGCGCTTCCATTTCATCGCCTAAGGCTATCGGATTTGAAGTTCATAAATATTAGCTGTGCGTTTATTTATGTGATTTGCAATGTAATTCTCTTCTATTATTATTTCTGTTTTATCCTGGGTTACAGTGTTATCAGAGCAACTAAAAGCAATGGGTTATAGTGGTACCAGAGCAAGTAAAGGCAATGGGTTATGGTGGTATCAGAGCAAGTAAAGGCAATGAAAGGAGAATGAAGAAAGTTTTTTTTTTTCAAATATTGTAATTGCTAAAGTATAAGGCTTACTGTTTCGATTTGAGACATGATTATCACCGAGGAGGGAATGAAATTTTCTCTGTTAATAATATATCTGTGCAGCGATACAGTCGAGAATTTTAATGTAACATGGTATAGAATTTCTAGATTGAAGGTGGAAGAATTTGTCTATAGGAGATTGGAACCGGTTGGAGAACAGCAAGAATGACATCTATCATTTTCATGCGACATAGTTGCCACGGGTAATATTTATGCATTGTATGATTGAATTGAAACAACAAATAAAGTGAGAAATAAATAACAGAACTTATTTGGTTATTTTGTTATTTCTCTAAAATTATTGTTGTGTTAATGTGAGAGCATAATTTGGGAAGAAATTCATTGTTTTGTTGCTGCCGTTGAATCTACCAAAAAGAGTGCTTGAAATGCATATTTTATTTTCTGCAAGGCTGCATGTTGAATCTACACCAGTTGCTATGTTTTCTGCAGAGTTCAATATCGGATATGCCTTCACCATCAAAATTCCAACACCCACAATACTTCCCAAACATACCAAAGTCACTACCATTGCCACGCCTCCTCTCTACTCACCCATATTTTTCATTCACACAGAATAATCATAGTTTCAGTATAATGCTTTTACATTTAAACTCAGACAAAATTAAAATCCCGCCCCAGAATTCTATAGTATATATTCAAATTCAAGATATTTTAAGCTTACATGCAATGCTGCTTGCTTTTTTCTTGTATGCTAGACTTGCAATGCGTATGAGATTTATTTTATTTATACTCGCTAAGAGCTGCTATCGTTACTGTTAATATAAATGCTTTGTGGCATTTAGATGGTGTGATTTCTGTGCTAGAGATGAGTATGGTGTGGCTCTTATTTAGAAGATCAAGGATTTGATTAAGGGGAAGAGCCTCATTGCATTTCTCATAGCGTTTTTTTCATTTTGCGGTGTTTGCAAAGATTGATGGCGTGTTTGGCAACAGTGTTGTTCACGGAGAGGGAGCCCTCTAGAGGATATTTACAAGAATTTTTATGTGGGTTTGGTGATAGCTGTTCATTTAATGGTGTTACTTGTATAGAGTATTTTATATTGTGTGTGTTAAGTCTTACCATCATTAGAGCATTGATAAATCCACAATGTCTAATCATCTATAGGAATATTTTGGGGAATATGTGCCTCTCGAGTAGTTTTCCCATATTTGGATCCCTCAAATATCAGATACTTGCATTCAGCAATGAATCCCATTTGTGACCTTTAGTTTTAGTGTAATATTTGGGAGGAAATTCATTGTTTTGGTGCTGCTATTGAATCTAAACTTTTTGGGTCCAACCCTTTGGGATTTTCTGGACAAGGGTTTATATTCATATGACTGTTGACTGTTGATTCTTTTTCCATTTAAGAAGATGCGGAGTTACCGCCTTGATTCATTCAACAGTTTTAATTCCATGTTAACTCGAATATAAATTGCATAACCAATATCTGCAGCAAATGTTATTTTTAGCCGATAGGCTATTCCTTGTGGGGGAGCTCCCCCACCGGAATCTTGTCTCACGAGAAGAAACTTATTGCCGTCGTGGAAAAAATTGGATGCCGTCGCCTGAAATTTTTATCCACAATCTCTGCACAAAAATTATCATTTTACCACGGCTTAAAATCGAAGTAGGAGATTTATCGTAGTGTGAATTTGTCCTTACAGAACAAGAATTTCACTTCTGTAAAAGCAGCGTTTGCACTACACACAAGACCACCGTCCCCACGCGCTCGGAACTCTGCAAATCTTGCCTCGGCTCACGATGTCACCAAATTGGCTACTCTCAGCAGTTTATATATATTTGCTTTATATCTACGCTCTGCATGAAAATTGCTCTCATCACGATGGTATATGAATAATCGAAACCCATTCAATTTTATCTACTCTTCTTATCTGCAGGCATTGAAAATCTACAGAAAAGTTCGCATCGTATTAATTTATCTTCATTCAGGCTATCAATTAAATTGTCATTTTCTAAAGCAAACAAAACCGAGACATTTTTTTTGAGCTGAGTGGTCCAAAATGGAGGATGTGGAATCCCACCTTGAAAAACTGTTTCTAGCCTGCAGTAGATGGCTGGTCAAATTAGAAAAAACGTTAGAAAAGGAAAAAGATTACGAAAGATTACGGCTAGCCTTAAACAGCACACACTAAGCGCTGACTGCTTAGGTGTGCTGTGGGCCCCTATTGGTCATTCCCGTCCATTTCGGTTCGGAATACAATCACCGTTAACTTTCCAGGGCTGTTGTGGGCCCCTCAAACCCATCTGGTTCGCCTTAACATGACCCATTAATCCCGCCCAAAGTTTAATTTTTCAAACTGTTTTCTCCCGCCTCAAAGTTTTCCAACCGCAGCAAATAGGTTTCTAAACTGAGCAGCTTTCATTTTCACGCAGCCTGTGCCAAGATGGGAGCTTTCGAACCAGGAAAGGACGTCCATTATAACTGTTGGATATGCTCTGAAAGACATGCGCGCAAAATGTGGTAGCGTAGAATGACGTGATTGCAGGATATGCAGAAAATGTGTCCCTGCCTGTGCCAAAATGAGAGCTTTGGAAAGAATTATTTGATCTCTACTTCCATGCGCATGCGCATGCTCTACTATGTTATTAGCAGCTCATAGCACATCGTTTCACAAAGAGGATATATGCATGTACTTAATCAAACCATAGCTCAGAACGGTGTATACATATATTTATTTTGTTTGTGAGAATTACTTTGCAATGCTAGTCTGGAAGCTTTAATTAGAATCAATAATTATTATAAAGTGCAAGCCCCCGGTCGTGGATCGCAACTTAAGGCGTGGGTATGCTCCCCATGGTCTTGAGTTCGAGTCTCCCGCTGTGTTAACTCTGTGTGTGTTGCTACCTTGTGAGTGGGTCGTACACACCTCCAGATTCCACGATAGTGAATATAAAAAATACATAAATACAATTAAAAAAAAAAGCTTTATTTTCTAGAATTTTTTATTTCATAAAAGTTTGATATTTATTTAAAAATCTAAATTAATTCAAACATTTTATAGTAGACAAATATTTGTAAAATATAAAACAAATTTAAGAAAATTATTTGAAGTTTAAAGTTTATTTTACCCATTATAATAAATTGTACTAAATTCTTAGAATTGAACCAATATTTTTCTTGTTTGTGCACAACTAAAATAACATTACATATTAATTATGTATTGGCTTGGTTAGTTACTTACAAGTTTTTGAATCAAAATTTATAATATTTCTCTATTCTTTTTCTTTTCTAAATAGGTAGGCAATGTGGTAAAAAGTGTCAAGCTTTCATGTTTTTCCTTATTAATAAAAATATTTCATATGAATTTGGCTTCATCTATAAATTAATTCATGGAATTTTATTTTCACTAAATTATTGAATTTCATTATTCAATTATATTTGACAATAAACAAACTTGCATGATTTCTTAAACTTCTAATACCATATAAACTCAACATTTATGTGACATAAATACAATAATACATAGAAAAATGTACGTGTAAATGAACACAAAGAGCTTCATTCATCCCATAGGAGGTACTCTCAACAAAACAAAAAGGTGATAATTCAAAAGATATCAAGACAATAAGAGAAAGAATAATACCAAAATTTATTTAATACCTTCTCAACAAGTTAGAAAATGAAAAATTCAATTTTCTTTGGATATTTTTCAAAGAAAAGAAAAAAAGATGAATAGATCAAAATCAATTATGGTCAAGAATATGTAACACAATATAGAATTGCTACAAGTAAATGTTGAATCAAAAGAAAGTTGATGAGAAAGTTATTATAGTTCTAATAGTCTTATTCAAATTTTTAATATTTTTTATCACACTTTTATAATGGTTAGTATGTGTTACTAAAACTTTTTGTGTGATTGGATTGAATTAATGGTTTGAGTTCTTTTTTGCACCATCACTTGGTATATAATTTTGTAAGTGTGTCTCCATATTTTGTGCCATAAGAATATTTTCTAAGAATTAAGTATTTCCTTTACAATTTACAAAAGTATATTTAGACAACTAAAAT
Organism: Cryptomeria japonica; assembly: GCF_030272615.1. Lineage (NCBI taxonomy): Eukaryota > Viridiplantae > Streptophyta > Pinopsida > Cupressales > Cupressaceae > Cryptomeria > Cryptomeria japonica. The sequence goes on along the minus strand of NC_081405.1, from coordinate 420,503,338 downwards.
TTACACATCTTTCAACTCATCATGTGTCTTTCCTTTATAACTAATCATTTGTATTTGGTTAATTATGTTCTTTTCTTTCTAAAACTAATTAAATATTATTGTATTATTATTTGATTCTATTTCTCGCATCTTATCCAATTAATCATCCTTTTCTATATTCTACCTTAGGTAATTAAGTCTAAATATTTATTTACCTAAGCCAATCTCACCCTATCTAAAGATTAACCATAAGCTTGATTTCTGTTGTGATATGATGTTGTTATATGAAGCTTCATTATTATATCATTTGAATGAGTCTTTCAATTAGAAAATCTATACTTTTAAAAAAGGATAAATGATTGTGATTGGTGAGGCCTGTAGACACCCAAAATTGTCATGTCTAATTAAATAAATATTTTATTTATTTAATTATCTAAGCCTAATTCTTCTATTAATTAAATAAATCTTTATTTATTTAATTAATTCATTTATCCTCTTCTAGCCTTATTTCTCATTTAAATAAATACATTTATTTATTTAAATTATCCCTTTCCTAAATTAAATAAATATTTTATTTATTTAATTGTCCTACTTCTTCTATTAATTAAATAAATCTTTATTTATTTAATTAATTCATTAACCTTTTCTACACATGACACATGTCATTCATCTCTTATTTCCTACACTACCTACCTCTTTCATTATTTTGGTATTTCTTATACCTACCCTCTAATCCTAGCCGACCTCTCTTTTTACACCTCTCAATCTTAACCCTCCATTTTCTATTGTGTCTTCTATTTAAGGAGATGCTTTCTTCATTATCAAACCCTAACTACTTGATCAATTGACTACACTTCAATTCTACTTGCAACCACATTCCGTTCTTTATTGAGCTCTTGTGCACATAAAAATCTGAGAGCAAGCATATCAAACAAGATCAATGGAGATAGGAAGAATGGAGATCAAAACCCTAGTGGACATGTGATGGTATAATCTTTGTGATTTTTGAGTTATTTTGCATTGTCTTAGGTTATCTTCATATGTTATGGTGGATCTTTGTTCATTGTTAGGCTAGGGTTTGGTGGTTGAATCCATTTTAGTCTTTCAATATTGTTGTTTATTGCTATCCATTTTCACCATACACATTTTGGCACGCCCGGTGGGACTCTTGTCCCTTTGCATTTAACATTTTTGTTGCAGATTTTGCATTTTGAAGTTGCAGATCGGACGATTTCGACGACATTTTAGGTTTTTCGCGTCTGCAAGTGTTCGGATCGCGTTTTTGTATTTCAGAGGCGTCTATGATATCTTGGATCGCGTCTGTGTTTCTGTCATTTTTATTTTTGCAGGTTTCCGAAAGTCGCGTCTGTGATCCCGAATCGCGTCTGTGAACCATCTGATCGCGTCTGCAGAATATAGAGGCGTCTGTGTTCTAAAATCACGTCTGCGAATCACAGAACCGCGTCTGTGTCTGGTATAACAGCGTCTGTGCATTCTGTTTTGCAAATTTTTTTAAAGTTTTTCGATTCGGCTTTTCGGATTTTGTACTTAGGGTTTCAGATCTGGTTTATTTTTGGCTAACCTTTGCAGATCTAGCTAACCTGGTTTGTGCAGCTTGCTTTGGAGGCAAATACGTTTTGTTGAAGGCCCCTTTTCACAAAGTCTTTTTGGGTTTTCTTAAAATTTACCTAACTTGTGTGCTTGCAGGAAGGGGTTATCACTTGAAACAACCCAAACTATTAACAATTTTGTTGCAGGGCCTTAGCTAGGGTTTTGTAATTTTATTTGTGTGCCTTGTCTTCATAGCTTAGCAAACACTTCAATTGGTGCACTAAAATTGAACCATTGTCTTTTGTGTTTTGAGCAATAGGCTCTTTTTGTTTACTCTTTAGAGGGCCTGTCTTCCCATGTGGTCATTAGGACTACTAGTGAGAAGAGAACGACCCAAGTGGTAGCAAAAGAAAAGCCATCTTCTTCCAAGCCACTATAATCAAATGTATTCATGGTGAAAACTATGAATAACGTGTGCTGATTAGTTCATACCGATACTATGTCTCCCCATAAACCCGTTTGATCAAATTTATTTGATCATTTGTAGGGCGTAACCCCTACCGGCTGGGAGCCTTCTGTATTTACAGAGCTGAAAGTGCCGCATGTATGGCCACACGAGCGGATGCCCTTACTAGCACCTCATTGTTTTAGATTCCCAAATCCTTCTAGTTGTTGAGGCAGGAGGTCGGACCTCTGGTAGCGGCCCACACACATACGGTTCTTAGTAGAGATACAAAGTTCGCCATGGGGAGTTTTCATGGGGACTGATGCTTGGCTGACCCGAGAAGTGAGTGCCGAGGGTGGAGCCAGTGAGGTCAAGCATCTAAGTATCCGCTCTGAATAGCGTAGCCTCGGGGGTAAAACCCCATGTGGGATCAACAATTATTGTCCTGGCCAGCCATAAGAATTGTGCTTGACTTATGATAAACATTCAAACAATCAAGACAAAACAGCAAAACATTGTGTCTTTTGTGTTTTCAAGTGTATGCAAAAACTTTTTACATCAAACAACACACTTTTTGGAGTCTAAAAAGTCTGCAAACATTGGGTCATCAACACTGTGTCCTCTTGTCACGAAAAACAGTCGAAAAATCAGATTTGGTCACAGCAAAACAAATTCACAGATAGGAAAGATTGCACTAAGGTTACAGAAACGCGTCTGTGTCTGTTAAAACCGCGTCTGTGTCCGATAAACGCGTCTGTGAAGTACATAATAGCGTCTGTGTTTTTATCAGCGTCTGTGTCGAACAGAGACACGTCTGTGTCTGGAAATCGCGTCTGTGAAGTATACAGGCGCGTCTGTGTCCAAAATTGCAAAAACTGTTACAGTCCCAGCAAACATCAACAGGAAATCTCAGAATCACGTTTGTGTCAAACAGAATAGCGTCTGTGTCTTCAAACCGCGTCTGTGAAGTATACAGGGGCGTCTGTGTCAGGATTTCAAAAAAGTTTTACAGTCAAGCAAACAAAGAAATCAGTTTCGGCACACTTGAGCTTCCTAGGTTGTCTCTTCAGGTTTCATCTAGCATTCAGCCTGTTCTAAGGTCTTACACAGTCCATCATTGCTTCATACCTCATTTTACATTCATACTTGTCTAAACTTGAAGTCAAAAGGTCACTTGCTTGTCCTCACTATACTTTGTCAACACTACATATTACTACACTTTGCTAAGTGATCCCTCATCAAGGTTTCTTACCTTTGGGTCTCATTTGGTCTTTCTTAGAGTCAAGGTCAGCTTACCTCATCAAGAGAAACTATCCTCTCTTTGGAAGTCACACCTACTCTACAACATACATACTTGGTCTTACACTTTGGACATTGCAAGTAAACTTCAGATTCATTTACACTCCATACAACTCTTGGTCTTACATACTCTTTTCATTTTTTGTCTAAGCCTCTCACATATTGGTCTAACACCTAGTTCATGGTTGAAACCCGTCTTCAAAAATCTAGGAGAAAAGCTAAAGAAGCTCAAGGGCCCGTAAACATGAGTTCTTATGAGTATGACAATGATGTCTTCTACAATCCTGAGCACACTACATTACCAGACATGAATGTTTATAGACACAATCCAAATATGGAAAGCGCAAACGCTATACACAACGCTACACACAATGACAATGTTGACAATTCTTCAATACTATCAGCAGACATACAAGAATCTATAATGGATCCTCAATTCAATAGATTGGTTGAAGAGATAATGAGGAGAGATCGTCAATACTTTCTAAACATGATGGCACAAAGTGGAGCTAAAATACCACATGATTTTGACTTATCTCAACTTATGGAAAGTAGACCTTCACAACAAACTCAACCTAATAGTGGAGGACCCAATAATATGATGCCGGAGTCACCATCAGTTTTGCTTCAGAAACCAGCAATCCCACATATACAAGCTCAAATGCATGATACTTACACTCAAAGACCATCATGGAGGCCTTATGTTCAAACACATGCTCAAGATATGGGTCAACCAAGACAAATGGATACTCGAGGACTTCCTCAAAATTTTGACACAAGAAGACCTCATGCCAAAATTGGGGGCAACACAATGGAAAATGAAAGGCCCATTGAATATGGTTTATATACACAAAACAGATATGGGGTCCCTCAACAAGAAGTTATGCCAAGTGCTCCATACATGTCGCAACAATATAGACCTCCATATGGACATGTCTACGATCAGTATCATCCATATATGCAACAAGCTCCTCCTCAAATGGGTGTTTCAAACATGGGATATGCTACAAGAAATCCATCTCCTCCCAAAAATAATTTGGAGCAACAAATTAGAGATCTACAAAAGAAAGTGGAAGACATGGGCACATCAAAACCCACATATACTATGAGAGATATATGCCCTTATCCCTTTGATAAGAGCATTCCAATGCCTCCGTTTCCTCCGCACTTTGCAACACCGAAATTTGACAAATATAGAGGGAGAGGAGATCCCAAGGCACACATAAGACAATTCTTCACAGCTTGCATTGAGGTAGCGGCAGAAGAAACATACTTAATGAGGTTGTTCCCACAGAGCTTAGGAGATCAAGCGATGGAATGGTTTTCTCAATTACCTCCTGGTATTAAGTCATGGGGCGACTTGGCAGAGGCATTCATTCAACATTTCTCTTACAACATTGAAACAGATGTCTCAGTTACTACCTTGTGCAATACGAAACAAAAAGAAGGAGAATCTTTTGCGTCATTTTTACAAAGATGGAGAAACTTAGCTAGCAGATGCTCTTGCGAAATCCCGCAAAAACAAATGGTGGAAATGTTCACACAAAATGTTAACAAGGCTATTGGTTATGATCTCAGAAAAGCTTGTTTGTCTACATTCAAGGATGTCATTGAAAAGGGCCTAGCAACAGAAAAGGTCTTGATTGAACAAGGAGTTATCAAACTATTTAAAGAAAACAAAGAGGACTTTAAGGGAAAGGACAAACCAAAGTTTTGGAACAAGAACAAGAACACAGTTAATGATGGTGTTGTTGATGCCAACACAGTGAGACCAAAGTTCATCTTTTCTGGATCAAATTCTACCAACAATCAAGTGAACAATCAAACGGCTGCTAAACCACGAAGGAAGTACACTCCATTGGGAGAACCACTTGAATCAGTATTCAAGAAGCTTGTAGCAAACAAAGTGATCACGGTCCCAGATTTTTCTCCATATGAACCAAAGGTAAAACCGAATTGGTGGAATGATGATGAATATTGTGAATTTCATAAGAGCAAGGGCCACAAGACAAGTAATTGCCATCGATTGAAAAACATTGTACAAGATCTCATTGACAGAGGAGATATTGAGATTGAGGGACATTCATCTAACCAAGAGCATGAGGTGTTTAAGGAACCATTCCCGAAACATGACAAGGGAAAAGGCAAAGTCACAGATGATCAAGCCAATTACACCAGAACATCTTACAATTATGATTCCACTATTAATCACATCTCAATGGACAATCATATTTCTACCATCACTATCAAAAATAAAAAGCCTGAGAATCCTCCTCAACGACCTAAAATTGTCCTAAAAGGTGTGGGATCTTCGTCCACATCTACCTCTGAATGTCATGTTACAACCCGTCGAGGTAAGATCACATTGCCAGGTACCTCTACTAAGAATACCAATCTTTCGTCAACTAAGCCTGAGTACGATCTTGTAGAACAATTAGGGAAAACACCCGCACTCATCTCTATTCTTGAGCTCTTACGTATATCTCCTGCACATAAAGCTGTCCTTGACAAAACCTTGAGAGATACTGCTGTCCCTACTGATCTGAACGTGGATCAGTTTCAAGCCATGGTGGGATACTTATCCGTTCCACACTCCCTCACATTCACAGAAGCCGATGACGCCTCCATAAGTCAGCCTCATAATGCACCTCTACATATTGAAGCCTTCATACATAAACACCGAATAAAATGAGTCCTGATAGATGGAGGAGCAGGTCTTAATATTTGTACATTGAGCACCATCAGACAATTGGGATATTCTGACAAAGCTGTGAATGCTACAAACCAAATCACTATTAAGGCTTATGATGATGAAGAGCGTTCGTCCAAAGGCACAGTCATCTTACCACTAAGAATAGGGCCAGTCACAAAGGACGTGATTTGTCAAGTCCTGGATTTAGACCTCACGTATAACATATTGCTAGGACGTCCGTGGATTCATGAAATGAGAGCAGTTCCATCAACGTATCATCAGTGCATAAAATTTCCTCATAATGGAGTCGAGGTAACGGTCAATGGTGATCCAAATCCATTCATATATTGCAATAACTTGAGATCACATACTGAGATTATCATTCCTAGCAATCGTGAGGCTACTCCTTCTTCAGCATATATTGATCCTGAGTCATTAAAGCCCTCGACATCCAAACAAGGTGAACTTAGAGCCAAGTTTCAAGACAAAGGCATGGGAGAATACACTCTGAATCAAACAATGTTCTTACGACAAGTCATGAACTCCCCCAAGGAATATGGGAGACCACATCCTAATAAGCAAATCTCCATCATGCTCCTCAAATGGGATCCTACCGTCTTTCAAAAATGGGGCGAACTAGAGGAAGAGAGTTTATATAAAATGCTATATAAGGACGCTGAAGATGATACACATGATCAAATTATAATACCCTGTGAAAACTATGGTAAAGGTTTCAAAATTCTGCAGAGATTCGGGTATGATGGAAAAAGTCCTCTCGGACTACGCAAAGAAGGTGTCATGGAGCCTCTACAACCTGAGCTAACTACAAGAAGGGAACGCTCTAAGGGGCTTGGTTTTCTAAATCCCAAGATTCAAAACAAGAGAACAAAACAGATATGGCGAGTCAAAGTGGCTGAAGTTCAACAAGAAGATAATTATTCCACAGACTCCAATGAGTGGGAATGGGGTTCAGACAAATCCTCCAGCGACTATGAACTTAATGAGACATTTAGAGAGCCGGATGAACCTACAGAGGAGGAGGAGTTTTACAAGAAATTCAGAGTTGGTCAAGAACCGACCCATAAGGATCCCGCACAAGCTTCGTTTCAGGGCCCTAGGTCAGGATCACATAGGATGAGGACACCTGTCCCTGAGGGTGCTACTAGTGATGATAA